>NW_027069790.1:246418-357441 GCF_002906115.3 Quercus suber | reverse complement strand
TTTTTCTCTCTCTCTCTCTCTCTCTCTCTCTCTCTCTCTCTCTCTCTCTCTCTCTCTCTCTCTCTCTCTCTCTCTCTCTCTCTCTCTCTCTCAGTATTAGTTTGATTTTTGTTTGAGTTAAAACTTAATTATTTTGTAAGTAAGAATTTGACTTTATACCAAAACACAATCTTGGCTATGCTAATTAGAAATTGGGATTTGGTCTATTTTGGTCCACTTCATCTATGCGGTCTGGTTCGATCAACTTCAGTCCACTTCGGTCTACTTCAGTTCAATTAGGTCCATTCAGTCTACTTCGGCAAGTTCAGTCCAATTCGGTCCATTTGATTCACTTTGGTCAATTTGGTCATTTTTAGTCCACTTTGGTCCATTCCATTCGGTCCATTCATTCCACGTTGGTATATTTTGTTTAATTTGGTCCATTTGGTCCACTTAGGCCTATTCAGTTCAATTTGGTTCACTTCGGTCTATTTGGTCCATTTGGTCTATTTTAGATCATTTCAATCTAATTTGGTGCACCTACTTAAGAATGGGAAAATAAAATTTTGGGTTGAGAGTACAATCAATTATTTGAGTAATATCTATTATAATTATATGCTAAGTTTTTGTTATCATAATGTGGGGTCAGAATTTGGCAACCGTGACCCATTTTATATCAAGCCCAAGGCCCACACCGAGGAGGAAGAAATGTCTGAGGATGAACGAAGAAGGTTCAAATTACCAGGAGACATTGCTGAGGACAACCCTGTTCTCGGCAAACCGAGATCATAGAAGGAAAGAGCAGCACACCATCAAAGGCAGCCTCCTAGAGCATCCCAAGAAAAAGGACAAGTGCAATGAGTCAGCCATGGGAGCATGGTGGAGGAGCAATTCAAGGAGAAACTATCACCTCCACATTAAATGCCCACAACTAAGGTTCTGGCCGCATTAATGAAGAAATGACCCCTGAATAGTGCTACCTTGATCACTGCAACTTACAGAAAGTTTGGTAAGGCGGCTGATGAGACAAGCACTCAAGTAGTGACTTGTATGATCACCAAATGTAGGGCCAAAATCAACCGAAAGGGGATATATAATGTAAGAAATCCTCCATGAAAAGGGGGATCGGGAATTCAGAAATAAAAAAAACACAGTAGTCATTTGTATCATCTTTGAAACTTCTGTAACAGAGCACTGAAGAAATAATGAGAACTACAAGCTCCTCAGGGGAGAGCCGAGGACAGAATTTCATATTTTAGTCAGCGTCCTTGTTATTCAAAATCAGCCTTTAACCATGTCTAGTTATAGAGAGAGAGAGAGAGAGAGAGAGAGAGAGAGAGAGAGAGAGAGAGAGAGAGAGAGAGAGAGAGAGACTTCTTGTAATGGGGAACTAAAAAAAAGACAACCAAAATGTATGAATTCAATATAGAGTTTTAAAAATCACAATGATTCATCAATATAAAATAGAGTTGCAAGAAAAAATCAAAAATCAAAAGAGAGAGAATAACCACATTTTCGAGAGAGAATGTGAGAGAGAATAATAAGAAAGTTATAGAAAATAATATGAGAAGAAAAAAAAGTAAAAATAAAAAAATATAGTAATAAATACCAAATCATCCAATTCATGTTATGTTATGTAATAAAATAACATTATATTTTTAGATACTGTCTTTACAATGCAATAAGATAACATCTTTGAAATCAAAGAGAAGAAAAAAGATAACAATTTAAAAACAAACTTAATCACATCAACCTAAAGTAGAGTTCCGAATAATACAAAAATTCATCAACCTAAAGTAAAGATACAAGAAAAATAAATGAAACACTCACCAAAAAATGATAAACAAAATTTTGAAAAAGTGAAAGAGAGAAATAACCTTTTGTGAGTGAGAAAACTATGTATGGAATGAGAGAGAGAATTGTCGATCTATAGTAAGAGGAGGGGAATAAGAAAAACAAAAAATAACCACCGCACACCTTTGGTGTGATGGTCACTCCATAGGTATAAGTACTTGTGGGGTGGGGGGGTAAGGGTCAGGGTTCAAGTCTCTAGAAGAGATATTCACACATATATACACAGATTAGGATTGAGTAAAATTTCTATCTTGTATTAAAAAAAGAAAAACAAAAAATAAAGGAAGATAAATGGATAGAAGAAAAGTGATATTAAGGTAGATAGTAGTGGGGAAATGAAAAATTAAAATGAAGGGGAAAAGTTTGAGAAATTATAATAATAAGTTAGGAAATTAATAAGAAAAGAAAAAGATTTTAAAAAAGAGAGAAAGAATGTTAGAAATAGGTGAATGATGTGGCTCTTGATGTGGTAACAAGAGCGCAGTAACAATAAATGCAATAAATGCTACGCTTGAGTTTTTAGATATATATATATATATATAAGTTAAAATGAAGGGGAAAAGTTGGAGAAAGTATAACAATAAGTTAGGAAATTAATAAGAAAAGAAAAAGAGTTTAAAAAGAAAGAGAGAGAGAGAGAGAGAGAGAGAGAGAGAGAGAGAGAGAGAATGTTAGAAATGAGTGGGTGAGTTTAAATAATATTACACATATTTTCACTCACTTTTGTACCCACACGTATTTCAAAAAACTACAAACAATACTACTCAAACTACTCTACCAAACGGGCCCTTAAAATAGGAGGGGAGGCAGACCTAACTTTTGACACTATTTTGCAAATGGCATTGTAGAAGCTAATAGGATGAAATTGGGACACTATCTCAAGAAATTTGTTTTAGCTTTCTCAAAAAAAAAAGAAAAAAAAGTAATTTGTTTTAGAAATTAGAGCAATAAGGTTATAATTGAAGTTTTTGGGTAGTTTTTGTTGGTATTAATTAAAATTTTAGGGAGCATACAATTGTAATAAATGGTGGCAATCCTAGTGATAGTTTTTAAAACCTAAAGTAAGATCTACAATGAAGACAAATGGTGTTAAGACAAGTCAATTTTAAGCAGTTAGGGAAGTTGCACGCATTTGCTGCAAATTCAACAAGTTTACGAGGAAGAAACACATGGAAGAAGTAACTAATATTTAATGTCTTTTTAATTGCACTCATTAATTCTTGTTATGTTCTAAATAGCTACAACAAAATTAAAAAATTGAATTGGACAGTTGGCATCAAATTAGATTCCAATGAAATATTATTTGAAACTTAATTAAATTTTCTCCTAGAGGTATGAGTGTTGTAGGGGAGATAGGCCCAGTAGTACATACTGGGCCGAGGGTCCAATTTGAGGATGCCTAGTAGTCCGAGGGCAGTTAAATGTTGTCATGAAAGTTCGCGTTAGTGAATGAAGAAAGGGGGTTTGGTCATAAGAGTCCAAGAAGGTGGTCTAAGGAGCAAAGCAGAGGTCCAAATGTGTGGTCTGCCATCCAGGACAACATTTCAGGACGTTCTATTGATAAGGATACACATCATAAAGGTACAAGACAAAGGGGAACTATGAAATATCAAAAAGAAAGCTGCTACCACCACATTGAATGCTTTGTAGCTAACTCTCTAGCCACATTAATGAGGAAGTGATACCTGAACAATGATTTTCAGCCTTACAACTACTCTCAAAGACTTTAGGAATGTGCTGATGGGACAAGTATTAACACCAGTAACCTAGTCTACACGTGGAGGGTGAAGATGAAATAAGAAGAAAGTATAAAAGAGAAAGAACACCATGAAGGAAGGGGGAATTAAGAGAGAAAAACACTGTAAGAACAAGAATTAGACTTGTAACGATACCAAAAAGAAATATATACTAGAACTGATCTCCTCGGATTGTGCCGAGAACGATTTTCTTTGGATAAAAACAGTCTATCTTTATTATATTATTATCTGGATCCATTATAATTGTTATCCAATTCATTAAAACCTAATTTTCTAACCCGCTCTCTATAAATTTATTGTATTGGACTCTTTGGACCTAGATCCTTTTTACCTTTTGAGTTTAGAAACCAAATTGCATCCTTAAAAGTGTCGTTATTGTGGTCTTCTTTACTCAAATGATAATACATCATTTATTTTGGCACAAATTTTAAAAAAAAAATTACATGAAATACGTGGCACAAAATTAGCTATTCATTTTAAATATCTAGGGGCAAAGTTCTTTAGGCCGTTAGAAAAGAAAAAATAATAATAATTGTGTGGCCAGGAAATCGTACAGCCACGGCCCACTCTAAGTCAGGCCCAAATGACCCAGTCCGAGGAGGGATGACTACCTAAGGCCAATTTGGGGAGCAAACCCTTCTTTAGATCCGCACCGAGGATCCCCTCGTCCTCTGCATACTAAGGATAACTATAGAGGAGGGAGGACAGACCCAGAGCCAGTTGTCACCTCAACACTTAATACGTTCACCTAACCCTTCTGGCAGCATTAATGGGGATGCAACCCCCGGGCAGGGCTACATCGATCAGGGTGAACCACTTGAGCACGGATATGACCTCTGATGGGACAGGCGGCCAGAGGAGAGGCCAATGAACGATCAACAGGAAGAGGAAGAGAGTAGTATATAAGAGGGACAAGCAAAATGTAGTGGGGAGGCTTTTTGGGGGTTTTTGGAGAAAAGGGAGGAGAAAAGCCTCCTCGGCCTTGGGCTGAGGAGCATTTCCTAGTTGTAAATTGTTCCAAGTGTTTCTTCAATAAGAGAAAAAGATGTTCAGGCTTCTAAGACGCTGGTCGGCGCCTAAACCTTCAACCCACTCTCTACAAATTTATTGTTCTAGGTTCGTTGTGCCTATAACCAATCTCTTTTGGGTTTAGGCTACAAGAAAATTGACCCTACAATTGGCGCCGTCTGTGGGAAGGATTAGTGCACCGGCTGGCACAACAGGCGACGGTTCTAAGTAATCATTCTAGGAAAGATTGATGGTGATCAAAAAAAAAAAAAAATTCGAGACAGATGATTCAACAGCAAAGAAAGAGAGCTCGATATTATTTCATAAAAAAGAAAAATTACAGATTACAATCAGAGGCTCAGGCAGGCATGCATTACAAATGTTCCTACCAGCTAGTTCTACAATCAGAGGCCCAGGTGGACCCTACAATTCCCTAAAACTAGCTGGAGGGAAGTGTCAACCCGTGCTTTTATTGGCATCAAGAGAATGGGAGAACTTGACACTAAAAGCAGGGAAGGGGGAGGGCTAACTTGTTTCAAGGCCACCAACAACTCCTTTCCAGGAGCGGCGGAGCTTGAACAAAGTGAGGAGCAGATGCAGGCACACCGGGACACCTTCCCTCATGATGTTCCCTCCATTCTCTCCAGCCCTCACGAGCGTTGGCCGTTGGAGACGGCAACACTCGGGCACCGGCCATGACGTGAATTCACACATCTCCTCCGTCGGGGGTGCGCTCCGAGGAGAGACATTAGGTACTCTAACGACATCCCACCGAGCCACCATGCATGGCACCATCGGGGTTACGCCTAAACTCTGCCGCACTGGAAGCCCAGTGGGGGCTGCGGCCACAAGGGCTCTTGGCACGGATGCCCTCACACCCGCCCAAAGCCGCCCCATATCTACTGACTCCAGTCACAATTCCGGCGAGGTAATTAAAGGGGCTGGGGGGAGCTGAAGAGGTGTGTTCTTTCTGTTTGTGTTGGGGGGTTCATGGTGTGTGAAGAAACCTTCCCCCCGAAGAGTCTTATATAGGGGATGAATGTTGGTGAGAATTAATTCACGCAGAATTCGAAAAGAGAGTTGTCAACAGTGCTAGTTATGAGGCTACCAAATTCCAAAGGGACCGTAGACCGTTGGATTCATGTTAATTAATGAGGACATTAATGAGGGCGCGTCTCGCGCACCGAAAAGTCAAGCGCGGAACACGAACAGCCAAGGGATGCTTCGTAAGTGAGGGAAATGGGGACTCGAGCTGGAGGCGAGATCAGCGCCACGTGTAAGATCAAAATCCGGCTCAAGGAAGAATCATCCCCAGCAGAGCGATCCGAAGACAAACCCCTGCTTCTAGAGAAATGAAAGCGTTAGACAGAACCAAGGCACTGCATGGTCCTCGGACTCAGGCCTATGGGGAAACTACTCGCTCCTCTATACCTGGGTACTAGACAGAACCAAGGTATTGCATGGCCCTCAGACTCAAGCCTATGGGGAAACTAGATACTTACAGAGAAATGAAAGCATTAGACAGAACCAAGGCACTGCATGGTCCTCGGACTCAGGCCTATGGGGAAACTACTCGCTCCTCTATACCTGGGTACTAGACAGAACCAAGGTATTGCATGGTCCTCAGACTCAAACCTATGGGAAACTAGATACTTACAGAGAAATGAAAGCGTTAGACAGAACCAAGGCACTGTATGGTCCTCGGACTCAGGCCTATGGGGAAACTACTCGCTCCTCTATACCTGGGTACTAGACAGAACCAAGGTATTGCATGGTCCTCGGACTCAAGCCTATGGGGAAACTAGATACTTACAGAGAAATGAAAGCGTTAGACAGAACCAAGGCACTGCATGGTCCTCGGACTCAGGCCTATGGGGAAACTACTCGCTCCTCTATACCTGGGTACTAGACAGAACCAAGGTATTGCATGGTCCTCGGACTCAAGCCTATGGGGAAACTAGATACTTACAGAGAAATGAAAGCGTTAGACAGAACCAAGGCACTGCATGGTCCTCGGGCTCAAGCCTATGGGGAAACTAGATACTTATAGAGAAATGAAAGCGTTAGACAGAACCAAGGCACTGCATGGTCCTCGGACTCAGGCCTGTGGGGAAACTACTCGCTCCTCTATACCTGGGTACTAGACAAAACCAAGGTATCGCGTGGTCCTCGGACTCAAACCTATAGGGAAACTAGATACTTACAGAGAAATCAAAGCGTTAGACAGAACCAAGGCACTGCATGGTCCTCGGACTCAGGCCTATGGGGAAACTAACCGCTTAATCAGACCGTTGCGCCGAACAGAACAGGGGCGTCGCATGGCCCTCGGACTCAGGCCTACAGGGAGGCCAACTACAAAACATCCCAAGTTAGGAGAGGACCAAGCCCCATGGGGCCCTTGAGACGCGAGAGAGGTGCCCATGCACACGTTCTCTCTCCTTATCATCGTTACTGGCGCAACTGACCAACATGCAATTCAAGCTAAAGTCATACGGATCTAAGGAAGAAAGGAAAAGCAGGCAGCGTGTACACAAATAAGCAATTCAAGTAAAGGGAAATCAAATTCGCATTACAACGATGAGTTCGTAAAAATTGCATGGCAGGAGCCACAGTACATAGAAGGAAAATATAAAAAAATAAAATAACAACGTGAAAGCAGGACGAGCCGAGACGCCGGGGAGCCTACTCCTCTTGCTCCGGTTGGACAGAGGCAACCCTTGACCCCTCCGAGCCCTGGCCTGAGGGGATAGTCTGCGGGGGTACGGCGAGAGCAGCTACTTCCTCAGTGGTGGAGGCTGGATCATCGGAAGGGATCTCCACTATCTCTGGGGGTACCTCCTCACTCGAATGCTCCCCCAGTTCAGCTGCCCGCACTTCTTCAGTAATCTCCCCAACCTCAGGGTCCTCAAGGGCGGCCTCACGAATAGCGGGAGGATAATACACGTTCTCCGCCTTCCACAGGTCGGACGCAGCCTCCACCCAGCTTGTTTGAGGGCCTCAGCTCAAACTTGGGAACAATATCGCCTACATACTCCAGGGACTTGAGCCTTGTAGTCGGCCTCTACTGCAGCCACACCCTCAGTGTAGGCTACGGCCTCGGCCTCCTCCTTGGCACGCTCGGCCATCTCCTTGCCATGATCAGCCTCATCCTTGGCCCGCAGGGCCTAGTCCCTGGCCCACTCCGCTGCCCTTTGATTCCCCTCGGCCTTTGCCACGTCAGCCCGCAGGTTAGTAATCAAATCCCTCGCGATCCGCAATTGCTCCTCCGCCTCGCGTTTGCGCGTCGTCTGCTCCGTGGCCTGGGTCTGCGCGCCCTTAAGACCAGACAGCGCATTATCCCGCTCACTGGTCACCTCCTTCAGAGCCTGTCGAGCCTTGACGAGGTCAGCTTCAGAATTTTTCAGAGTATTGGTGGTCTGGTATCGCCAGTCGCGCTCCTTTTTAAGGACCTCCTTCTGGTCGTTTACCGCCCCCTCCAACGCAAAGATAGCTTGGACGGCCTGTCAAAATGACCAATGTGCGATGAGCTCAATAAAAGAAAAAGAGTGGGAAAAGAATTGAGGTTATAGCCCCTACCATCCCCACATATCGCTTAAGGCTGAGGAAGACCTGCTCGCTCGTCAACGAGTCAAGCTCAGCCATGTCCGCTGGGAGCAACAAGCTCCTCTCCAATGCGTCTGCCACGCGGGTACCCTCGCCCTCTTTGAAATCCCTAAGAGAGGCGCTATCCCTCAATGGCTCCCCGCGGAGCATCGGGGTTGGGAGCCAGGCGTCAGCCTCGGACGAGGTGGTGTCGGCGACCTGCCTATCCGGACTCCTTCCGCCTATCTTAAGCTGCTTGGATGGCCGCAAAGTAGTATCCTCCTCCTGTGAGGACACCGTCCTATCCCCCACGATCCTTTTACCCTTATCCTTCTTCTTCTTAGGACCAGCCGGCACGGACCCAGAGGGCGAGCGAGTCTGAGAAAGAAAAGGAGGAAGCTTCTACCGAGCGGAAGTCGACTTAGCCTTCGAAGGAGGAGTAGGAGTTTTCTGTTGGAACTCCCCCGGCTGGCCCTCAAGCAGGTCCAACAACTTAGTGGCGGGTTTCCTCTTGTAACCCATTGACGGCCGAGGAGGGGTTTCTGAAACAAGGAGGTCTGCTTCGCTCAAATTGGGATCACCCAAGTCCCCGGGAGGATCCTCGGACTGATCAAGATGAGCGAAAACTTCAAACGCGTCCCCTTCCCCCTCTAGAGCTCCCTCAGCAGCCTCGGCAAACAGTTGGGAAGAGAAGGGGACGGCTAATGTGACAGTTTCCTGGTCGGAGGGCCCCTCGGGGAACGAAAATCCGTCCTCGGTCACAGTAATCCTCTGGAGCCGAGGATCGTTGGCGAGGATGACGTGCTTCGGAACCGGGAACGATTTCTGGGTAGGTGTATAACCCAAAATTATATGGGCGGCCCTAACCTGGTTGTCGCCCTCGTTTATGTACACCGGCACCCTCAACACCTTTTGCAAGTCTGCTCGGTTGATCAGATGGAAGTGACGCTGGAAGGCGTACGGGTCTGCAAACGAAAAGTACCAGGACGTTAGTAAAAAAGAAAGGGGGGTGAAGAAAAGTGACGAGAGCTTGAAACCCTATCTGTCCCCCACTGCCCCACCTGGTGTGCCCTCTGTTGTTGGGCAATGAAGGCCATCATGCCACTCCCCCGACACAATGAGGAAATCCTCATAGAACCCCTTGCTAGACTCGGGGAGGCACTGAATGAGCCGCACCCTGTCGTCCCTCGTTTTCAGGGCGTCCACACAGCCCAGAATCCTAAAGACATTTATCCCACACTGGGTGGGGGCCAACCGAAAGTGCATGAGGTAATCCCTCATCACCGGCCCCATAGGGATCGGCATCCCCCCTTCAAGGAAGGCGACTACGACAATTACCACCTCGCCTTCCTGCTTGTATATGCGCCACTCCCCATCCTCACAATGTCTCGGATTCACATTACCGGGAATTTTATAGTCGGTGATGAATTTCTCCATCGCCTCCTCAGTATCAACGTATTTCTTAAACCTACCCATCTCAGTAGACGCCAAAAAGAACTAAGAAAGAACAGGCGAAGCAGAAAAAAGGGTAACGAGAAAGAGGGGCCAAAAAGAGAGCGACTTACAGGAAAGAGAAAGGGCTCCTCGGACAGGCTTTTGTGCTGGAGGTGCTAGTAAGGGGGTGTCTGAACTCGGGAAGGGTGCACGAATATCCTCGATTACAAATGAGGAACAGGAAGAAGCGGTTCGTACGAGTATTTATACCCCAGATCGAGGAGCCATGCAGGTTTTCCCGCTCATAAATGCCAGACGAATCTCCACCGTTGGATGGATAACTCCTCCTTGGATGTGGGGAGCACAGAGCCGCCTGGATTTAATGATGGACACATTACGTGCTCCGAAGCGTCAGCGACGTGCCCTTGGCAGGTGAATGGGCCCCAGCACTAACGAGGGGTGGGGGGGGATGAGGCCGAGGATGTCAAAATCCTCCTCCCCGCCCAAGGATGCATGCAGCAAGATTTTGAGGGGCTATTGTGGGGCCAGGAAATCGTACAGCCACGGCCCACTCCAAGTCAGGCCCAAATAGCCCAGTCCGAGGAGGGATGACTACCCAATGCCAATTTGGGGAGCAAACCCTTCTTTGGATGCGCGCCGAGGATCCCCTCGTCCTGGGCATACTAAGGATAACTATAGGGGAAGGGGGACAGACCCAGAGCCAGTTGTCACCTCAGCACTTAATACGTTCACCTAACCCTTCTGGCCGCATTAATGGGGATGCAACCCCTAGGCAGGGCTACATCGATCAGGGTGAACCACTTGAGCACGGATACGACCTCTGATGGGACAGGCGGCCAGAGGAGAGGCCAATGAACGATCAACAGGAAGAGGAAGAGAGTAGTATATAAGAGGGACAAGCAAAATGTAGTGGGGAGGCTTTTTGGGGGTTTTTGGAGAAAAGGGAGGAGAAAAGCCTCCTCGGCCCAAGGCCGAGGAGCATCTCCTAGTTGTAAATTGTTCCAAGTGTTTCTTCAATAAGAGAAAAAGATGTTCAGGCTTCTAAGACGCCGGTCGGCACCTAAACCTTCAACCCACTCTCTACAAATTTATTGTTCTGGGTTCGTTAGGCCTATAACCAATCTCTTTTGGGCTTAGGCTACAAGAAAATTGACCCTTCAATAATAATAATAATAAAATCTTGATAGAGTTAGAAATTTGAACCACAATGAATTTTCTTTTTCTTGCACCATACAATACAATGATTTAATTTCATGACCAACCTAGAGAATAAATAATAAAAATCTTTTTTTAGAAGAAAATAATAATTTAAAATAATAATAATAAAAAGAGGTTAGAAATCATTTATAAATCCTAAATTGATGTTACCCATTACCCAACTCCAAAAAATTCCCAAAAAAAAAAAAAGTTAAGATGAAAACAGAAGAAACCAACACCAACAGCATATTCCATATAATCTAACCCGCGCAGGAAAAACCGCCCCCATAGAAGCCGATTTTGGCGAACGTTACGCCCCCAACTTCCACTTCAACGTCAAATCTCCCTCTCCACTTCCCCAAACCAACCGTCGCCTCCTCGTTTGTGAAACCAAAAAGGTACTCTCATTTTCCTCTCTGCGCTCAGATCTACTTACCTAAATTGCATTTACGCTTAATTCTTGATTTTCATGAGATTCCCTTGCTTGTGTTTCGTCTGATTTTTATTTGATCTGCTATCTTAATCTCAATTTTGGGTACTTATTATTAGATAAGTTTTTTTTTTTTTTTAAATAATTTTTTTGGCTTTGTGAGAAATATAATCATAGCTATTGTATAGCTTTTAGTCACTTCTTAAAATTGAGAGCCCTTAGCTAAAATTTTGGGGTTGCAAAGAGTAAAGAAACTGTAATGTCTGGGAAAGTTTTGTCTACTTTCCTTCTAGGGTCCATGTTCAACTGAGTAGGAGGGAGGATGGTTAAGTGGATCTGGGTTTGATTTGATTTGAGAGTTGAATGTGACCAAAATGTGCCACATCTTACCCATAGGGATATCACAATGGAGAATCTCCCCTTTGCCCCCTCACTTTCGGGCCAACCTTTTATACGCCGTGCCCAATGCATAAAACTCCTACTTTTGTGGGGTCTGGGAGAAGTAATTGGTAGACAGCCTTACTTATTTTATTTTTCTTTTGGGAGAGACTGATTCCTGGACTCGAATTTGTGACTTGTTGCTTTTGGTGAAAGGTACCTGCCATTGCACCAAGATCTGATCTTTAGGGCCTACCTTATTTTATTTAAAAAAAAAAAAAAAAAAGTTTCACATCATACATTGCAGAAGAACCAAATGTAAAATAATTGCTCATTTAATGGTTATATTAATGGATGTTATGTATGAGCTGAGAGGCCATGCAAAATGGATGCAGTGCCAAGCATACATAATTTCTATAAATTTTGTGTAAGATTTTAAACTTTGGTTGGAATTTGAATGTGATTAGAATTTTAGAATATTACTAGAAACTGACTTCAAATTAAGCATGTTCACCAGAAGCTTGCTTCTGTTGATAGAAGTGTATTATTTTCTTTTGGCTCGTCATTGAATGGTAAAAGATGATCTATAAACCAACAGAAGGAAAAGTAAATTTGAGGATTTTACACATAAAGGTTAAGAATGAATTTACACATAAATGTTTTGGAGGAAGCATTTTGCAAATTTTAGGTGTGGTAAAAGTAAAACTTAATTTTTAAAAATAGGTATCATCTTTATTTTTTATACAAATAATCTGTGATAGTCTACATACTTTCACAAGTTCTAATGTGTTGAAGCAATTCAGATTGCCCAACTTTGGCAATGGAAGAAAGTGCAGACCCTGAGAACCAGCTGATGATCGAAGGAAATGTTCCAAAAACTATGCAAATTGATCCAAGAAGAGCTAGGTTCCCATACTGCATTGTGTGGACACCCCTTCCTATTATTTCATGGCTGATTCCTTTCATTGGTCACATTGGCATATGCAGAGAGGATGGAGTGATCTTGGACTTTGCAGGGCCCAATTTTGTGTGCGTGGACAATTTTGCATTTGGATCAGTAACCCGCTACCTTCAAATTAGCAAAGAAAAGGTTTGTACTGGTTTAGTATCTGAATTAATGGCTTGGCTTGGCTCTTCTGCAGTCATTGTTTCTACAGTTGCTGCAATTACCATTGTGGCACCTACTAGTAATATGGCCTGCCTAATGTTTTATGCACACCTTGTCATTGAACCAAAAAGAAAGCTAGCTATTTGTAAAATGCCTCTCCTTTCTTGGTGAAAGGACTGCCAGACCCCTTTTCACCTTTGATTTGGTGAATTGGATTGGAAACTATGTTTACTGACAACTTACGACAATTGTAGAAACAGTTAGGAGCTGCTTTCCTTGTCAAGATGCTTATCAGTTAATTTTCAGATTATTCCTTGATTCATTTATGCTCTTTATAATTCTTGCAAGCAGTGTTCCATTTCTCCCTATCCTTCAGTATACAATAGTGAGGATGGATACATTCCGGATGAACCTGGACGAGAAGTATCGACATGGGATGATGCACTACGAAAGAGCACTCAGGAATTCCAACACCGATCTTACAACCTCTTAACTTGCAATTGCCACTCTTTTGTAGCAAACAACCTAAACAGGTTGGGCCTTCATTCGGGCGGGTGGAATGTGGTGAACCTTGCTGCTCTCATATTTCTCAAGGGTCGTTGGGTGAGCACAGGATCCATGGTGCGATCTGTCTTGCCATTCTTTATATCATTTGCTCTTGGACTCGCATTCGGGGGTTTGACATTCCTAACTTACTGGGCCTTTTTCACCTGCTTTCTTGTTGGTTGGTTTCTTCTGGGCACTTACTGTTTGAAAGATTTGATCCAGTTGTAGAATTTCTGTTACTTGAATACTTGGATGTATAAAACTGCCGTTCAACAATTGTATTTTGATTCAGATACTTACATATGCGGAATTACTAGGGAATATTTTCAGACAGCATATCTTCTTTGTAAAAATCTTTTACCTTGGGTGCACACACTACTATTTTTGGTGGGAAATTCTCCTTAGCTTTCTGTAGCTGATCCCATGGATCAAGAGCTATACTTCCTCTCAATGGGATTATTTACCTCAGGCCATGCGCCTAGTGCACACACGCGTGCAATAAGGCTAATTATTATTATTATTATTATTGTGATTGTGATTACTGTATTCTGTTGGTTGAGATTTGAGAGAGACAGAAAGTAAAGATAATGTTGACAATTAGCTAACAACTAGAAAGTTTGATGGGTTTTGAAGACAAGGTTGCTATAGATCCACATCCAATGGGCCTTGCAATACAGGCAAACAATGTAGCATCTTTGTCTTTGATAAGGTTTAAAGAAAGGGTGAGTCTCACTCTCACACAAGAAGAAAGTGTGATGACTCATGCCCTTGTGTGCAACAATTAAAGCGCGACGATCGAAACTGTTTGTTTGGACTTTGGAGGAACAATTGTCTGGACTCTGTAGCAGCACCACTCTTGCTCGTGCCTATTTTTCTTTCATTATATTCCTTTTCCAAACGTGCGACAGAGTACAGACCACAACGAAAATACTTATTATTATTATTATATATATTTATGTGTATATATATATATATATATATTCTAATCAATGCCCACAATGACGAAAAAAGACAACGCGACTGACAAGTGACAAACGACAAAGCCCACCTGATATAATAATGGGCTTTTGTATTTTTTGACAAAATGAACCTTTCTTTCTTTGCTTTCAGACAAATCATGTGAAACAATTTGGCTATGTATGGCTAACCATTTTTACGTATATCACTGTTGGACTTTACAATGAGTTTTAATTGGACCTTTAATTCTCGATTCAGAACGATTATATCACCTTTCTTTTTTTGGTATAATGACCTAAACTTTAGGTCAAATGGCTTTAAAGTTCAAATTGCCCCCTAAATACTTTAAGACCTTCTCTTCATCTCTCTGTGTGCATGTTAAATACTTAGTATTCTCAAAAAAAAAAAAAAAAAAAAAAAAGCTAAATTACTAAATTTGGTATTTACTCAAGAGTCTTAGCTACATTACATAAGAATAAAAATCTTGATTATTACCATTAAATTAACTTCTATTCATACCATTCAAAGCATGGATATATCAAATTTTTTTTTTTACTTCCTCTATAATTACTGCAGGGGATATCTACTTGGAGCCAATAAAGGGAAGAAAGTTTCAGAGAATATTGAGAAAATTTCATACCTTGTTCACTTTTTATGGCACACACTTTTCCTTTTTTTTTTTAATACCTACCTTGTTCATTTTTTGAATCTAAGTATATTTGAGAAAAAAAAATATTCGACATGTTTCCTTAAAAAAAAAGTATATTTGACATAAACTCTATTTATTTTGACATTAACATTTTTTTGAAAATAAATCATTTTTCAAAAAGTATTTTCAAAAAAAAAAAAAAAAAACCATTCTATGTTAGATATCAACCTTAAAATGAGTTGAAAAATTGTCTTTTAACTTTTTTTATTTAGTTTTATATGAGATAGATTTTTTTTTTTTTTTTTTTTTAGTTTCACATGAGATAAAGTTATTTTTCAAAAAAATTTAGCAGAAAACAACTTCATCTCATGCCAAACTAAATAAGAGAAAATAAAATATAACTTTCTTTCAGCTTTATATATATATATATATATAAACAAGAAAATATGAAAAATTATTTTCAATTTTTTACATAAAGTTTCCTATGGAAACAAAATGAACATTAATGATATATCTAGAATGTTTTTATTTATGTATATTTTTTTTCCACGTCTAAAGGGTTTTTGAGACCAAAAAATTGTGGCCCAAGTAGGCATCAATGAGCGTAAAGAAATTATGAGGATATAGGTATGCCATAATCAGCTCGAGCCCCTACCTTTTATAAACATCCCACAATAAAAGCTTAACAGCTGGACTTCGTCCTTTACGTGGCTTGCATGAGAATCTACTGTGGTCCTCATCCTCAATGGCAACCTCGTAAATTTATACAAAACTGAGGTCCATACCATATTTCCGAGGATCACTTAACTTAGTTTGCTTATTTATAGGAAGCAGTAAAAGACACCCAGAATCATTTCTTTTTGTGTGTTTATCTGTTTGTTTTCCGAGAAAATCTTTGAGAAAGAGAGAGAAATGGCAGCAGAGGAGGGACAAGTGATCGGTTGCCACACCGTCGAGGCCTGGAACGAGCAGCTCCAGAAGGGCAATGAAAACAAGAAACTGGTTTGTCACCTTTCTTCCTTTTTTTCTTTTTTTCAATTTATAATTATTTTTATGTTTTTGTTTGGTTTATATATGTTCTGGATATGATAGTTGTTTGGTGTTTTGGGTGATTGGGGTTGCATTTATTTTGGATTCCGATTAATGGGTCTGGTTTGGTTTGGTTTGGTTCTTGTCTGATCTGATCAGCTTAATCTGGATTATTGCTGATGGCATTTTTGTTGGTAACTTGGTGTTGGTAGGTTCATTTAGTTAGATTATATATGGATTTATGGTGTTTATAGCAAGGTGGAGTCAGAAATCTTTGTTTAGGGTGAGACGCTAGTGTCAAAGTATAATTTTTATTTTGGTTAAAGGCTTAACTTTTAGTACAATTTTTTTTAGAGAAAATTTTATACTAAAATATGAATCTAAATTAGATATATATATATATACACACACACACACACACCTTTATGGCTAAAAATTTGTATTTATTTTGTTTTTTCCCTAAATTTTTGAAAATGTAACAAATTGTCTTTAAAGAACTTATTTCAATAGGGTAGGGATGAAAATAGGAAAATATAAATAAAAAATATTTTAAAAAATTAGGAATGAAAAAATAAGAAGATATTTTTAAATTTTAAGAGTAGAAAGTCTAAAGTGCTATTTGTTGCATGTGTTTAAACATATGTTTTCAGTTTTTAAACAATACTACACGCATTTTCACATATTTTTTTACTTACATGTATTTTTAAAAAAACTGAAAACTATTATTTAAACACACATACCAAACGGGCCCTAAAGTTTTTTAGTACAATTATAAACAAAGAACTTTTTTTATAGTTTTTTATGGAAGAAAATAGAAAATTTTAATATCAGATCATGCAAATTTTAGCGCCAAAACCAATAATTTTGCCTTCTTTTGGAGCACAAAATTTAAATTTTTATATATAGTTGAATTAGGAATAACACATTTTTCAAAACTGTTGGGGACCTCAACAGTCAACACCTAACTCGTCCATGGGTTTGGCATTATTATATGGATTTTGTTAATGTTTGCTCTAAGAGCACACAATAATTTTCATTTTTGAAAAAAAATTTCTCGAAAATATAGCTTTTTCAATTCTCGAAAAAATATTTTCAAAAATGGTATTATATTAAGTAGAGTTTCAATAACATAGAGCTATAGATTCTCAAAAATAATAATAATAATAATAATAACGTAGAGTTATAACTGAAAAGCTATTTAGCGTTTTGAGTATTTTTGAGCATTTTGCAAATAAAAGTGAAGTGCTTTAAAATTATGGATATATAAAGTAAGTGCAGCGAATGGTAGAGATTTCTCTAAAAGTTCTAAATTTTAGCTTTAATATTAACAGCTTCTAAAAGCACTTTCTGATAGGACTTTTTGGACGCACCCTACATGTGTTTGTGAATTGTAGTTTCTTTAAGATTGATCTTGATGCCTTTGTGAATTATGGCGGACACTGATTGGATAAAGTTTTTGGAGTTCAGCTTTTACATTCTTTTTTTTTACCCCTTGATAAATTTGTTTGGTTGAGTGTTTTTTCTTGCCAAGTCTCTTTTATGTCAATATATCTCAGGATATTTGTCATTGTCAACATTTTTTTGTGATAGTTGCAAAATTTATGAAGTCTCTCATTCTGTTTGGTTGGTTCTAAGAAAATATGATGGGGTGAACAACTACTTTAATTTAAAGCTTTTTTGTTTCATTTTTTCCCCATATTATCTGAGAGGCAAAGAGGACGTTTTTGGACGATTTTTGGAAAAATATTTATACTTGAAAATTTGAAATATATATTATGTTTTGGCTTTTTTTTACTTGCTGATCCATCTCTAGTAAAACAAACAAAGCTTTGGTTTTGGAATAAAATTGATACTGGGATTTGATTGATGTGGGTATTTTGATCATTGTATTGGGAAATTAATGACGGGGCTCTGCTTAACACATAGAATGGAGGATACACAAAAAGTTGTGGTAGAGGCCTGTTGTGACTTGTGAGTGAGATAAGAATTAGGTAGTAGATTCTTTTTGTAGAGTTTTAGAGTTGGCTAGATCAGTCTGTAATAGGGAATTAGGCTTGTTAAACCTGTGTCCTCCAATCAAATCTCAAAATTTATATGTTGAATATCAACCCTTAGATGTACTGGTTTTGTTCAAATTGTCGTTTTATTGTCTAATTTTTCTATGAAGTCTGACTTGACATGCCACTTCTTACAGCGGTAAACTATTGATTCGGTAACGAAGTAATACAAATTTTAAGAAAATACATTTGAGAGAGAGAGACACCATAAATGTTGAACTTATTGGGTTAATAAACTGGATGGTTTGTGTTAGCAAGAGTGGGAAAGAGACTGGACGATGTAGTGGTGGTGGTGGTACTACTAGTAATAATATTAAAAATAAATAACTAAATAAATAAAAATCGTCCAATGTTAGAAAAAATTTAGTCATGTTTTAATGATTAATTAACTGGTGAATTTGGACCCGCATGTAAATGTTCCCTTGCATGTTTGGCATGTTTAGTTTCACAGCTATTATTATTTGATGCCGATGGTTGTCAATGTCACCGTTTCATTGTATGGACCGTGTGTTTCCCATTACTTTAACAGGTTTTTTCATTCTTAGCATGCACTCAGCTCTATAATTGATGCAGATAGTTGTGGATTTCACTGCTTCCTGGTGTGGACCATGTCGCTTCATTGCACCATTCCTGGCAGAGCTGGCTAAGAAATTGCCAAATGTCACATTTCTTAAAGTGGATGTGGATGAGCTGAAGGTAAAAAAATTCAGATTATAAAATTTCTCTCTGCTAAAAATGATAGCATTTTACAAATTTATAATTAGTTTTAGAAACACTGTTTGTTCAACTTATATTTGTCTTTCTCATAAAAAAAAATGCCATGTTTGTAGTCGGTTGCTCAAGATTGGGCCGTGGAGGCAATGCCAACATTCATGTTCCTGAAAGAGGGGAAGATTGTGGACAAGGTGGTGGGAGCAAAGAAAGATGAACTGCAGCAGACTATTGCAAAGCACTTGGCCACTGCCACTGCTTAATCCTCATAGTGATGATGTTCACCACCTCTAAAAGTGTTTCTTAGACCTTTCCAGATGCTATTTAATCTTGATCTATGTTATATATCGTGTAGACTGGAACTGAAAGTGTGTTGGTTTCGTGCGCCTATTTTAATTGCATGACATACTTGAAGCTCATTTTATGGTTTTGCTGAGTTTTCTTGCTTGAAGAATATGAATACTTGGATGCATATGAAGATGGTAGAATGTATCTTATGATGTTGGGTTTATAAAAGTGGCACACCATCACACTAAATACTTGAGCATGTCTAGTTTACATCAATTTGTTATGTCAGAATGTGCCTGAAAGTCAGTTTTTTTCAAACTAATTTCAACTTATATGTATACTTCCCATTTTCTACTTTTTCTCTGAAGTTTGATACATTCGTCCCTCTGGCTGACTTTTTACATGCTTGAACAGCTTAAAATGTACTAGAAAATAGGTACGAAAATTTCGTTTTAAGACAACCAGAGAGAGAAGTTAGATATGGATAATTTACTGGCGTATGGAGCTGATTTTTGGGACACAACTGTGAAACCAATTGAGGTTTCCTATATTTTTTTCCCCTTTGATTATAAAGCGAGGGGAAAACTTTTAATTGGAGAAATATAAACTAGGACAAAGCTGACAAGCTCTACCGCCAATATCAGTTGGAAATTAGATTTCTATTATCTTTATAACAATGGTGGTCAATTCCAAATTTCCAATGAAACCATTACATCGATTGTTAATTGTTATATCTACTTATATCCCACAAACTCTCTCTCTCTCTCTCTCTCTCTCTCTCTCTCTCTCCTTGGAGCTCCTCCATTCGTGGGGGTTATCCCTTGCAAGCCATTAAACATTCTATAACATCCAAAACAAGGTAATTCCGAGACATCTTTCCGGCCTCAAATACCTCCTTGGTTGTGTTCCCTTGCAGCCATCAACATTTGGGAAACCGTACATCAATGCAGATCGGCCTATAATAAGGTTTGTTTGTTAGAATCCAAGAATTTGCAAGTTTGTATCACCTGGATTAGACTGTCTAGTTGAAGTCAAGTATTTAAGTCTCTAGGGGCTCCCAAAAAAAGAAAAAAGACCCCCCATTGGATTCATGCTCCAAAACATAATTACGCTATAAACTATTTTACAACATCTTTTACGAAATATTAATATAGTAATTGATAAGTAAAAAAGTGATATTAGTAGTGAATTCAAATGAGAAACAGTAAGAATTGACCACATCAACAGTTTGTAAAAATTTTATAATGTAGCCATTACTCAAAAAATTTAACAAGGCAAGGACAAAAAACGATGCCACTTGGAAGTAAAATGAAATGGACTTCAAATTGAGGAACTGCACATAAAACAATGGTCATAGTAGGATCCGCTCCCAACATGAACCTAACTCAAACTGGGTTTGATTTTTCCCCAATGATACAAACATAAATATAAATAAATCACACTAACAGAAATCACCTCTTTTCCCAGTGCCCATTTCCGGTTAAAAGGTCGGGGACTGGGGCTCGAAATTCACCTAAGGCCCCAAATTATAGGACCCCGGGAATTCACAAACTTATCTACCTAACAATCACTATATTACATTAGTCCATTACCCAACTTAAATTAAGAACCAATTGCCTTACGGCTGCAAACACTTCTTTGGCCAGAGGTACTAACCATCTGACAAAAACTATGCACTCAACCTAACAAACTAGAAAACTTTTTCCTGTACTTCTTTTATTCTTCTTTCCTTGATTGCTTCTCTTGCTGGTAGTATATAGTTAAAAGTCACAAGATGGCTCCTTTTATGAGCACTTGTAGTCTTCTTTTTACCTAATTAACCGCCCCAATTTGTAGTTGGGTTAGAAGCACAAATAGCTTCCACTGATAATCTCTTCAATACATTTGGGCATGGATCTTTCCCAAAGTTGCTGTTGGATATGGTGACCGCGCATCTCTGCTTCCCTATACACTTCTGTGGAAAGTGAATATTAAAGATTAAAACATGATCAAAATAAGCATGCATTCTAGATTCTAATACATTGTTAATCAAGTTTTGTACCTTCTCTAAGATATCGTATGAGGTAGAGGCATGGCATGTTCCTTGCTGGTAACTCCCACAAGTTCCTAAAGGAGTTCCAAAGCTGGCAAATTTAATGGAAGATATGGTCTGCCCCTGACTACATCGCAGGTGAACCTTAGGTCTGTGGAGCTCTTCTGATTTTCCATAGCTTTCGATGTGCCAGTTCTTAATGGTTGGGTGGTACTCAGTGACATCAGCACAAACACTGGATACCGATCTCTTCACAAGAGAAATCCCTGAGGGATCTCCCCCAAGTTCCTCAAAGATCACCAAAAGATTTTGTGTTGGCTTCAACCAAGACCTAGGTACATGGTACCTGATGGGGGAAATATTGTTGGGGTTAATGAAGAAATTTTTGCCTCAGTATTCAATACTATATATTATCATCCAGTGTTACAAAATTTATCATAAATTTCCTAAGAAGTTACCATTTCTGGGTGGGTTGGCCACAACCAAGCTGACACTTTGGAGGTCGATACCCTCCAGCATAATTGCACCCGTTGCAGTTACCACTAGCATATGCAGTCCAGTATCTCCCAATGCTCTGCCCATTAATCCATATTTGACCTTTCCCCATACCCTCCATGTCCAAGGCCAGGGGTTCATCTCCTTCAGGTGCATCGAAAAATGCCTGCCAATTTATAAGAGAATATTTTCAATATTCAAAACCATCAGGTTGTCTTCCACTATATCATTGCATTGCATTTGCTATGTTAATACCTTATGCCAAGTCAATGGCTGTTGCTTCTGTGCGGCTAATGATCCCCGAATCCATTCAACAGATGAAAAACCATTTGTAGAAACAAGGTTCATGGCTTCTCCTTTTAGACCTACCTGTTTAAGAAGGAAGCTGTGAGGCAAAATTCATTTGAATCAACACGAACTTAAACAAAATTGGTAGTTAACATATGCCTACCTGGTAGGTCCATTTCTGCCAGGACAAGTCCCACTTTCCCTGGTCAAGTCCATGCAGTGCAACTGGTCCAAGGATTCCTGTGTTCCAGGTCTCAAAGTGGCCACCCACATTCTTCAACAAGAAACACAAAAGTTAAGACCTTGTTTAAATAGAAGAAATAACCTTGCTAGCAATGGTTAAAGGTCTGTGCAACATGGTCAGATTTCAGGATCCAGGATTTGTAGGATGCTTGAACCACATAGCTGTCTAGACTAGGAGTCAGCAAACACTACGAAGCACCAAATCTATCAGGTATAACTCGCATGATTTGAACAATAAAGCATCTAAATATTAATTAATTTTTACTTTAAGATTGGCCAAGTCTATGATGGGTTCTTAGCCTTTTTCACATCCGGTCTTGATTTTGCTGAGTACAACACAAACCTTCTGTTTCTTCATCTACTAGGTTCCGAAATTACCAGGGTAGAATTACAGAAACACAATAGAGACGGAAAGGGAACTAACCGGCAAACCAACAGCAACGCTCAGTAGCGCAATTCTGTTTGTTCCAGCCTGCAGATTGACCTTTCCAATATAAGTGAATCTCCTATTCTCCCTTGTCCCAAATGCAGAGCCTAACATAGTATAATATTATATGTTAAGTTTCTCATTGCTAATAAATAAAAAGGAAATCCATGAGAAAGTAAACAAAACATGTACCTGAAAGCTGTCCATTAATAAAGACATGCACGGCATGGCCTGTTGATTGAACAATGAGAGTTGGGAGTTCACCTCCACGCAGGAAGGATTCAGATTGGCCAATTTCAACACTGTAGGCATATTGAAAAGAAGATTGTAATAGCGTGTAGTTGTATGATCTTTCTAGATCATCTATTGAATTGTGTCAATGAAAGAATTAGGCACAAATGTAGCGAAGTCCAACAATATAAAGTTTTAAGTCATCCAGATAGGAAAGGTTGTATCATGGGAACCAAGGTAGCTCACATTAAAACATTTTTTTCCTAGGTTTTTTTTTTATTTTTTTTAATTTTTTATGAGTTTCAAACTATGACGTTCGCTCTTGATGATAGCTCTTTATTTTTAAACCAAAACACCTATTAGTTTTTGGTAGAGACGGGAATTGAACCCCAAATCTCTTATTCAACCATCAGAGACTTTATCAGTTAAGGTAACTAAAACCTACTCCTAAGTTTGTTATATTCACTAATATTTCTTTCCATTACCAGCGTGGTGATCTCTATTTTTTTTTTTACCCCCGTAGGGAGAGAAGAAGATTATAGAGTCAAATATAAGGTGCAGATGAATTACTGCTGTGCCAGTGGATGGAAAAAGAAAAATAAACAGTCACCACAAGTGGGAAAACACTAATTTCGTTCCATGAGAAAATCTTTCCAAAGCACTCAGACAAAATCACACAAGAGCCATGTACAAAACATGACTAAGGCACTTAGATAATCATCCTCACCTAGTTATGTACCACAGGTAGTCGCTAGTGTCCCTTGTGACATTTATCTGTTCCAAGAGACCAGGAGCAGTGATTGTTGTACTGTCATCCAGAGAAGTAATGTCTTCATCATAGCTTTCCCATGAGAGCATCTCAGCACTTGTTGGCAACATTTCCATTTGTGTTGTTTGAACTCCAACCTAAAGGGGAGGGATAAGAACTAGTCAATACCACAAAAAATTCTGCACCATTTTAATTTTGGAATGAAATAAGCTGAGAAGAGAACAATATAAATAATTTCGCCTCAAATTATATATACTACTGAGATACCAAAAAAATCCATTAGATAAGGTTTCATACCTTTGCAGTATTAAAGACTACATTTCTGCAGTCAGGAAGGATGCTGATGGACCAAGGAGGCAAATTATAGTGCATGTTATTGAACAGCACTCTTGCAGCTGACTTTGTATCATAGTTGGAGAGAAAAGCTGCACAATCTCCTGATTCTGATGAGTATACGTGAGCCTGGAAAAGAGAATTTACTTTAGTAAGTGAACAATAACAAAGCCCGCGTTGCCAGAAGCAGGAGAGTTTGAGAATGGGCGTCCAAACCTGTTGAAAGCTCCCTAATGAAGTGACAATAGGATCGGATGAAACCAAAGCTCGCTCAGACATCTTAATGGCCCTATGAAGCTCCTTTAGATGACCATACTTTGGTTGCCTAATCAGACCTATCAAGTTTTTGTAGTACAGCAGTTATATTTCCAAACAAGAGTATGCAGCATGCTGGGGGTGTGATATATATAAGAATGCATAAGCATTTCAGAAGTAGACTCATATTCTTTTCAGTTCAATTTGTAGAATTTGGGCACAGGTTGATAAATGGTGAAGAACTAAAAGCATTCAAATGCATAAAAAGAATCCTCTCTAGTTAATCATTGAACAACATAACACCCTAAAGGGATGTTACATCTATTGTCCTGTTGACATTGCCACTACTATCCTTAAATTTTCTCTTTCCTTTTGGGTGGAACAGTCATTCAAGCAGAATTGCTCAACAATATGAACTAATTGGAAAAATAAAAGAAAAAAGATTTCTTATTATCACCATATTCATCTAATGGAGCATCGTAGTCATAGCTTGTTGAGATGAAAGGGCCCCCGGCTGTGCGTCCAAAATTAGTCCCTCCATGGTACTGTTTCATACACAACAACACAGAGATACTCAATTTTATTATAGTAGAATTCAACATTCAAATTTCACATCTCCTCAGAATATTTGCTAATGAAAGCCAACCATGTAGTAGTTAACAAAAGATCCTCCTTTCTGTATGAATCGAGCAACTGCGAATGCCAAATCCTCAACAGGTCGCTGGTGGATTGGGCCACCAAACTCCGTAAACCTTAAAATATACATAAAAAGAGATTGAAATGGTGTACTTTCACGTTACAACAAAATTGCAAATCTGTGATTAGAATGCAAAAATAAATAATATATTTATGACATACCAGCCACTCCAAGCCTCTGTCCATATTGTGGGTTTGTAAGGTTTGTTGGGAGAGAATGTATCACAATAAAAACCATTGCATGTGTTTATCTGTCAGCAGAGGAAAGGAAAGGAATTTTTTAGGCAACCAAAAAAACTTTTCTCACAAGATAGAATTAGACTTTTAAAAAAAAAAAAAAAAGGACTAATATCGGGCACCTTCTCTTTGAAACTGAGGGGGAAGAAAATGCAAAGAAATACTAATTAAAATGCAAATGAATAGATCACACGCTTAGGACTACTAATCAAATTGCATAATAGAGCGGACAGAAATTTATATTTGCAAGAAAAATAGTCAACAGGACTCACCACTGGATCTGGGGCATCTTCTTCCTTGCACATCACCCAGGGGACCCCAGTTCCCAATTCAACAGCCATTTTTGCTGCCCAACTCATATAATTGTAGCCAGCAGCCCCAAATAGCTTACTTTGTACCCCATACTCATTCTCAATCTATACAAACATAATTTACAGAAATTATTATTGTAATTTTGCTAGTCAAATTTACTTCTATAAGAGCTGCATTAAATATTTCTACCTTTCTTTCAAACAATTCATAAAACTTGCACATAGTTCACATATGGTTAATTTTTTAACACAAAGCCTCTAATCAGGGTTGAATAAAAATTTGCAGCCCGGATGCAAAAGATGATAACACATTAAAATTGAAAAGCCAAAGTCCTAAAACTCGTACCTGAGAGAGTATGATGGGTCCACCCTGAGATTCAAACAGATTTTCGCTCTTCATCAGTCCAACAATCTTTTCAGTGAACCTTTGCATTGCCCTCTGCAACATCCATAAGTATGTGCTTAATACAACTAACATACTAAATAGTGAAGAATACCTGAGTTTCTATATTCTTCATTGATTTTCCTTTTCCCTACTCGTGCAATATAAAAGCATGGAACAAAGGTTAAGAAATAAAACCTTGAAAGGCTCATTGTCTGTTCTGAAACTGATTCCTGGGACATACTTGAGCCAAACAGGAAATCCTCTGAACATAACACAAAAAACAGAAAATTAAAAACCAAAAATAAATAAATAAGAAAAACCCTGAAAGTGAAAAACCCTTTAGAACTTGTAAAGCCTGAGAGACTGATTTAGATGTTAAAGAGAAAAAAATTGGTTGGTACCCAAAATTCCACTCTGCACAAACATAAGGTCCAATGCGGATATGAGCATAAAGCCCAGCTTTCTGTATGGTCTTAATGAATCTCACCAAATCATATCTCCCTTCAAAATTGTACTGAAACCATCGGAGGGGAAAAAAATTAAACACAGAATAAGAGAAACTAAAAAAGAGAAAAGAGAGTGTAGGAAGTGCAAGGAAGAGAAAAGTTAAGTACATTGCCAGGAGAAGGCTCATGAACATTCCAAAAAATATAGGTCTCAACCACATCCAAACCTCCATCTTTTGTTTTCTGTATCAGATCCTCCCACATCTACAAGCACCTCATTTCATTTCATTTCCAAGAAAATCACAAACCCAACAAAACAATTAAACTACTAAACCAAAGCAAATAGAGAAATGGGAAATGATTATTGTACCTCAGGAGTGCTTCTGGGGTAATGTATAGAGCCAGAGAAGAGAATTCTCCTTTGCCCATTTATGATAATGGCCTTCCTATCATATGTCACACTACACTGAATCAGCTGGAAGAAACCAATGAACCACACTAAACCAAATAAAAAGAACGACTTGGAAACTGAGTTGATTTCCATTGCTCTCTCTGTGTACACACTAAAGTTACAATCTTTTGTGAAATGCAAAGAGAGAGAGAGAGAGAGAGAGAGAGAGAGAGGTCTTTAATGGAGGTTTTGGTCTACTAGTGCAGAGCAACAAGAACTAGACTACTACAGGGTCCATTTTTGCTTTGGACTCCACACTCAAAGGTCTCTCAGAGACTCTGAGCTGAGCAATTTATATATAAAGAAATACTATTACACTTAAACAGCTCAGCTTTCACGTTTAAGTCACAAGTCACAGCTCAAGAGCTATCGTATTGCGTGGCTGTGAGCTGCGTGAAAAAACACATAAACATGACAAAACACTGAAAACAGTGGAAAAGCAAGACAAAACAGTTAAAATTTTATTATTATATTTATGAGGATCTTTGGTGAAATTTAATTGGTCTTGGTAAATGGTGAGTGTTCAGCACGGGATAACAGAGTAAAGTGTTTGTTTTAAGTATATTCTTAGAGCATCCGTAGCAGATGTTCTAAAAATTATGTCATTTTACCACACTAAAGGCTTACTTTATTATTTTACTACATCATTTTACAACATCCCATTTATCAGATGTTTTATAATTCAATTCTATACATTAAAATAATATTTACTACACATTAAAATAATATTTATTACAACTCATCAACACAATCTACACATTAAAAGAAAAAAAATTTTGCCACATGCATTCCGTACCGTGGCAAATTTGCCACGGTACTGTTCAATGTTGCAAAAAAAATAACATATGCCACATCTACTAAATAGGCTAAAATTGGGTTTGGTGTGGGATATGTGCCAAATATTTAGCATTTGGCACATATCCCACATCTAGTGTGGACGCTCTTAGTAAAGGCGTTTATCTGCTTCCTTTTGCTCTTTTTGGTTAATTTTTTTTGCCTAAAAAAGTAATATTTTGGTTGAGAAATATTATACAATTCACTGAAAAAAATTTATCATAGACTAGCGTGCTTTATTCCATTCTATGTATAAGTACAGTATGCCTGTGAATTACCCAATAACACTTTTCTTTTCTTTTTTATGGGATATCCAATATGTACTTATTTTCGCATTATATTTAGATGTTAATTTGTGAGAACATCAGCATTGAAAAATTTTAATACTACTCTATTTTACAATTCTAAAAAGTTATTTTATCATTATACTGTACCATTTTACAATACTTTCACATCCCAAACTTCTACTTCCTTATTTTACTCATTAAAATAATATATCTACATAATAAAATAATATATCTCAAAATTATATCTTTTCTCTCCCATCTATCTCATCTCTTTACATAATAAAATATTATTATTTTTTTACAATACTTGCTACAGTGCAATTCTATGTTTAGAATTGCACTGTAGTAGTATTACAAAAAAAGTTGCAATACTGCTACTTAGCATTCCCCAATACAAATGGTTTTGGGGCTTAAAATTCCAAATTTTCCTTAGATTTGACATTAGCAATCCCCAATACTAATGCTCTGATACCACAACTAGTATTTAGTGAAAAAAAAAATTTAAGTACACCAATTACAAATTAACACTTATAGATATTGTAAATTTTGGTGTGGGTTTAAATGTGTCCTAGGAGTTTGAGGAATTATACCTTATTACTAATATATAAGTTATCTCTCTCACAAACGGATGAGACCCCCAAGCTGTGAGAGAGATGATTTGTAAATCTATAACAGGGTATATTTTTCCCGAAAATTTTTCATAGGATAAAAGTAATATCAATTTTGTTGTTCAAAAATACTAGTTCTAGTTAGTAGGTTGGAACTTCACTTTATTATACGCAATTTTGAAGTTGATTTTCCTCATTTGTTCATGGTTCACAAAACGAACAGCAATGGCATAACATATTATGCTTACCTTTTCAGTCTAATGTACCATGATATGACCCTCTTTAAATTGTAACACTTTCGATCGTCGTGGCCCAGGAAAATCATAAAGGCAGTTTCTCTTTTACTTTTAGGCTTTTAGCAGCACTTCACTATAAGTTCTCCTATAAGGCTATAACCAACGAAAATAGAACCCACTACTGAGCCGCTGGCTAATTTGCATTAGGCAGTCTTTTTTTTTTTTGGTTTATGCTTACATTCCATTAATTAGCCATTTTTACCATTCGTTAAGGTAATTCCATTTCCAACTTTAAAACAAGTTGCCCCGACAATAATGCATCTCATAACATTCTAACTTTGATTGTGGAGTTTGACCTGTCCACGTCATAATGACCAGGGGCATTATGGGAATAAAGATGAAAAAGGGAAAGATAGTCAGCCATAGGAGGAGTTTTTCTTTTTCTCTTTTATTTTTTTTTTTATTTATTAGTGGAGGGAAAGTGGAAAAGAAAATAGGGCATGCCTAATTTGCTGCTTTTGTCTCGGGGCATTGTAATAAATAGGACCCACAATGCCCATATCCATGTGAACCCGAACCCTTTTTCTCCTTTTTTTTTTTTTTTAATATGAGAACCCGAACAACCCTTTTGGTTATTTGGGGAATATTGAGTCATGTGATTGTGAACCCGAAAATCCTTACTCCCTTCCTTCCATGTCCACATTTAACCTCTTTTTGTCACATTTCTTCCAAATGACAATACCCCTATCACCTTTTGTGCCTTTATTAATATAACTCTCTTTTACATGTTCTAGACTTCTAGTATCTTTCTCAAAGAAATAAAAATAAATAAATAAATAAATAACTCTTTATATATATTTCGTGTCTATGTCGAAGATCACAAAAGAGGCAGGGCAAGGACCAGCTGTCATTCAAGCTACAAACAAATAATACTATTAAGTACTAACTATAGTATATACAAATAGGTTTGTCCGCTGCGTGGATTCATTTAGTTCAGTTCGATTTTTAACTAGAAAATTTACTAATGTGTGCTCTTAAGATGTATATTAATGTTTCTCAAAAAAAAAAAAAAAAGATATATATTAATAATCCATTTTAGGAAATTTTTTATGAAAAAACGAAAAAGTAATTCACTCTTTTGACAGTTTTTTTAATTTCCCATAAAAACTTTTCCAAAATGGATAGTTAATGTTTGTCCTAAGGGCATACATTAATTGGATCCTTTTAATTATAACAATGGCTTTCTTCTTTTTCTTTTTCTTTTTTTTTTTCAACACACAAATGCAGTTCTCACAGGAAGTAATTTATTCATGTTTTCAAACAAAATGCTATTGATAATTCGTTCAGATGGATAATTTTTTTTCATTTTGTATTAACCAAAAAAAAAAACCTTCATACAGATTTTGGATTGTACATCACTTTCAAATGTTATTCCTCTGATGCATGTAAAAAAATGCGACAAAGTGACTGTAAACGTAATAGGTTTCTTAAACAAACAAACAAAAAAATTGATAGTTCAAGCAATCATACAAGTTAAATACATTGAGACAGTTTGCATATGACACATATATGATGTGACAACTCAACCTAGCTATATAAATGTCACCGTATGAAGAATTTATCATATATATATATATGATTGTATAACTTTTATATATATTCCCATTCCTCTACCAAGCGGCGCATCAAACAAAAAGTGGATGCTACAAATTGAGATTTGAGTGTAAATGATAACTTTCAGTATGTTTCAGTTTGTATTTATTAAACATAGACAGTCTTTTTTTCTTTTCTTTTTTTATGTATAAGAAAACATAGACACACACAGTCATATAGTACTTCTTTTAAGGATGTTTTTGAATTATATTTATAACTTTGTAATTATATTTGTGGGGCCTAAGAATTTGGCAACCCCGACTCACTTTGTACCCGGCCCAAGGCCCATGCCGAGGAAGAGGAAATGCCCAGGAATGAAGCGTGAAAACCTAAATTGCCCAGGAGCCTTGCCAAGGACGACTCTGCCCTCGGCCAGCCAAGACCATAGGAGGTTGAGGAGCAAAGCTAGGATTGAGTTGTCACCTCCACATTAAATGCGCACAATTAATGTTCAGGCAGCATTAATGGTAAATAACCCCTGAGCAGTGTTTCCTCGGTTGCTGCAACTCACTAGGAGTTTTAGTAAGGTGACTGATAGGACGGGTTGTCAAGGGAAGGCATGAATGATCAACAAGTGGAGGAAATGGATTGTTGTAGGAGGACTATATAAAGGAGGAGAAACAGATTAAAGAGGGGCCCCCATGGAAATGGGACTGCTAAGAAGCTCCTCAGACCGGGCCGAGGACAGATTCTTGAGGATGGTTTTCGTTTGTAGGCATTCGGTAGTGGAAAACACTACATGGGGTGTTGTCTGCTTGCTAGGGCCTAACTCTTGAACCCGCTCTTTACAAATTCATTGTATTGGGCTAGTTAGACTTGAGTCTACTTACTCAACAGTAGAAGTGCTCAAACTCAGTCCCTACAATATTTTATTTATTTATAATAAAAATTTGAATTATATATATATATATATATATTTTTTTTTTAATTTTTGACAAATTTACTATATTCCTGCTATAAAAATAAAAAATAAAAAAATAATACTGAAATTATGTACACTAAGGTAAGGTTCTTTTAGTCAGCAACTAATTGGGGCGGCTTCAATGATTTGCTGTGTCACATCATCAACCCGTTGTAAATTGAGATTTGATGGGAATTTACAATTGATAAACGAAACGGCCTAAATTGTTAGCTGTTCCTGCGGTGTCGGTTGAATTATCGATCGATCCCACAATATTTTTTTGGGGAAATGTTGTTTTGACAGGTCTTTTTGTTTGTTTTAAGATTTGTAAACTAGTTGAATTGTCGCGATACGTAGAATCGAACTGGAATAGACTATCAAAATTGATGTTAACGATGAAAAGTATATATATATATATATAAAAGTAGTAGACAAAACAATCTAGAAGAATGAATATTCTCACCAAAAAAAAAAAAAAAAAAACCTAGAAGAAAATAGAAATGATGCAATATTATTTTACTGCTAGGAATTTAGTTCGTTAGAAGATTTCCAGTAAAGTAATTAGTCGCAAGCACTATAATTTTACCTGCAAAAACAGTACTCAGGTACATTGGAAACCATGATTCTCAACCAAAAAAAAAAAAAGGGTACATTGGAAACCATAATTATTGTAACAAAGAAAGTTAAAGCATGATCAATAGCAAGATTTTGTTGGCCAAAGGTTAGGATTGTCCAATAAAAGCTTTCCGCTTAACCTTAAAATTCTAGTTAAGTTTCGCCAACTACTTGATTGGCGGAAAAAGGAGTTGTCATCTGTATCTTTAATTATAACAGATATAAAAAGGTTTTTGTAAGCAATCGTAGGAGAGAATTAAACCTTATACGTTTTTGGTAAAAATACTAAGAAATTTTGGTTAAGTTACAAGGATCTTGCCTCATGATAATTGTTAGATTAAATGTTAAATTTGCCATTAATTTAATAACGCAGGTTTAATTCCTTGTCTCCATCTTACCTTCTATTTAGAAAAAAATGTTACGTGTTGTGTCTCATTTAATAAAAGTAGCTCAAGCAGTTTACGCATAAATGAGAAATGTTAGATTAAATAATTAAATAAGAAATTAAATTCTATAAGAATGTGGTGTAAAACTCATGTTTTATCTCTCTAATCCCAATATGTCATATCATCTTATCACATATTTAAAAATAAACACAATCACACTCAATCAATTCTAATACCCATATATAAATCCAACCAAATTGAGAATTTATTGAGATGTTATTAGGTGTGGTAGGATGTATTGAATTTTAAGTAAAATTCTAACGTAACAATCACTTATTGAATGATGTAAAATTTAATCTCATTAAATAATTCCCTGTCTCCACTTTGGAAAATTATTAAATACTTCAAGAGTACTATAAATGTATACTCTTCCCCTCTCACATAAATGGTGGGTCTCACCATAAATTTAATTAATGGAATCCACCATTCATGTAAGATGAGAAAATATGCATTTTATAGTATTCCAGGAATATACAATAATTTTCCATTCAGTTTACCCTATTTAGAGAAAAATTTACCAGTTGAGCAGCCACAAATAAAGACAGCTCAATTAGCCCAGACAGAAAAAAAACTTTATTAAATTAAATAATGAAATTCACAATTTTTTAAGAGAGTACAATATTTTTTTTAAGGCAGTCGGTAACTTATCAACAATAGTTCTATTTTTTTGACATCCAAAGATAGAAATACATTTAACTATTTAAGTATGAAAAGTGCAAAACGTACACGGCACAAAAACTTAAGTTGAGAAAGCTGTATTACACAAGCGGCCATGCACTAACATGAATAGTGGCCTACAGCTTTTACGAGGACCCAGGTAAACAAAGAAGAAAAATAAACAAAAAGTATAAGAAGTATAAACGGGTCCTGGAAGCGAGAGAAAATGTAAAAATCATCACATGCGCGCCCTGCATCACAAATAGTAATCGATTATGAGTTTAATAATAATAATAATCACACTTTCCTCAAATGCTCTTAACTAATTTCTACTAATTGCTTATTGTCAGCCTAAAGTCAACTGGGGTTTTAATTACATAGATATAGTCATAATCTTTCTTTATGTCATATATATAAGCCCCCACATGGCATGTTGAGTGGGCTAAAAGGAAACAAGCAAGTGAGGTTCCTAACCTTACCTTTGTGAAGTTGCTTCCCTTTAATTTGTCATATCTTTGATTGTTTTGTTTAGCCATCAACGGCGAGAATGACGGAAGGGAAGGGGAACCCTAAGACAGTGGGACCTTCGTCGCGCTCCGCTAGCTTAATCTGACCACTACTACTAGTACAGCTTGGTCAGCCACTTAATTCTAACCGCAGATTTCGGTTTCTTAAAAAAATAAAATTGTCTAATTTATTTGGTCACCCACTGATCATAAATGTCGACACCCATTGCTTAAATGAATTGACTAACTACTAGCATCTTATGATGACAACAATGTGCCCCCTCAAGTGGGTGCAGGGAAACCCTTCTGGCTGGCCTTTGGGTTCAGCTCGAGTACAAGGGTGGGCAAACCCATTCAAAGTTTGCGTAGATCTTACTCCAAAGTCCAAACCCTACAAGCTGATTTCAATTCAATGTCTTGTTTTTATTATAATTCAGGCTTAGTTTAATCTTTAAACAGATTGAAATAATCTCATTAGCCCAAAGAATTGACTTAATTTTGCACTAGCAAGCTATATATTTGCCCCACTTAGTGGATGATTTATCCCAAAAGTGCATGATTATTAACGAGAGTTTTATAACTCAATTGATATCTTTTGATATTTCTTACAGAGAACTACTCCACATTATAAATTTGGAATTATTAAAAAGGAAAAAGTTGCGTTACTATCTTCTTTAACAATAATGAGTGAGGTTTGTCAGTATGGTTTAGAATGTATTAAAATATCATTTCACTTGCATAAGAGCCAGGGGGGAACAAATAGGTCACACACAAGGATTAATTTGAAGGTGTGCAAGTGTTCAAGTGCTCGCATGAGTCCTTTTGAGATGTTTAGCTTAGTAGCAATTGAATTGCTTCACAATATTCCTGCTGCATGATTTCAATCATGTCACATTGTGCATGCCGTTTCTCCAAACCAACACCCTTTTCTTCTTTTCTTTAAGAGAGCCTCCACACCATTCTTCATTGCACTATTTTTTATCGACTTTTTTATGTTATATTGTGTTAATTTTTTTAAGAAAAAATATGTTAAATATATATATACAAATCACATTTATAATTTTTTTTAATTAGACCACATTTATATTATAGGATTTGCATCTTTCTCATGTAAATTTGAACATTTGTCTTAAAAATAGAATTAGTATGATTGGGTCCTTTGAAAAAAGCTTCTCTGAAATGTTTATCTTTATCTATAAGTGAAAATGAAATTTAAGCTTTGTCAGCAAAAGCAAAACTTCCATGGCAAAGCAATGGCTTTAGAAAGGGTAGGACCTCCTTCAATTGACTGCACAATACCCATGATTTTTAGTAACTTTTAAAACGTTTCCTAATAGATTGATGAGTAACTTAACTAACAACTTTCTTCATAACTAGATTTTAAAGTTAGAAGTTACAACTCACAACGCTTTAGCTAGCTTTTGTCCCAACCCCTGAATTAGAGGGTTAGTTATCTAAGAGAAAAGAAAAAGAAAGGAGAATTAGGTATGGTTATTAGGTGCGAAAGTCCTACACACCTAACAAATTTCATTTCGTATTCCGTATAGTGAGTCCTTGACATCACATCCACCTAAAAAAAGAGAAAGCACTAGCAAAGTTGCCAATTTGAGCAGTTTCATTATATAATATGAAATGAAGAGCACCATCTTAAATCACTGAGTTCGAGCAAGGGTTTCTGCATTTTCCTGATCCGTTGAATATGAGTGATAGAATCTTTTCATTTATTTATGTTAAAGTGCAAGTGTGTGATTCATAGATTAATGGATTAGACTGTTTGGCACTAGTATTAGTTGCATCATGCATATATAAGCAATACAATCATCCTAATGCTTTAGACTTTAGGTTACAAAGCACTCAAGAGCCAAGAGTCAAAGATACCCCTTCAGCCTTAACCATCTTTATGTATGGTTGTAGTTTTTTAAGAAAATTCAATTGAATCTTTTTTTTATGAGTTTCCTTTTGCTTGAGATAAGTGTCTTTTGTGTGGTACACTCAATACCGTACGCATCAACCACCTTAGAGCACTATATAAATTGTTAAAACAAGCTAGGGACCCACCCGCTAATTTTATATTAGGTGCCATATATTATCATATACAGATACAATTTATTAAAAAAACTGTGGATCTTTCTTCTCTCTGACAAAAGGTATTCCGTTTTTTTTTTTTTTGGCCAATTTTGTTTTTATACATTGAAAATTAAAGGTCTAAATATCTAAACTTTGGAGGTATTTATTGGAATCATTAAGAAGTCTTAGTTAAACTACAAAATTCTTGACATATTAATTTAAATATGTTTACTAACTTTCATTCTTATAAGTGATTGTAGTGAACATCTTAAATATTTTTTGGGTGTGTGACTAATTCTATAACTCAAGTGAGAGGATTTAAACAAGAGATGTTTTCATTAGGAATATAAAAAAAGTCTCAATCAACTGAACAATATTTCTCTTGATGTGCACATCTTAGAAATTGACAGCTCGAATTTCTTTACATTGAAACCCTTGTTTTTAGCAAAAAAAAAAAAAAAATAGTAGCACAGAAAATATCATTAGCTAAATAGCAGCCATCCACAAGAACTCATAAAGAATAAAAGATCCATTCCATCAATAAAATAAAATAAACGATCCATCATTCAATGTGTCTGGTTGTATTGCAGTATTTTATTTATTAATAGAAACTGAGTAGTGAATAGCAGGAGAAGTCACTACTCACTAGACAAGATTATGAGAGCTACGTACACACTCAGCCAAAGAAAAAAAAAGAGAGAGAAAAGAACTATCATCCATGAGAGCTACACGAGTGTCGGGACCGCTTGATTGGTTGGCACTTGGAGCTGGTCCACGTGATAAAAAATGGGTTACAAATGTTGTGTTTGGTTTTGGTTTTGGTTTTTTTTTTTTTTTTTGGGTGGGGTCCAGAATAAAAGCGTCGGTCCACGTGCAGTACATGATTGCTGCCCTCTGTGACCGAAACACCGTCAATCACATTATAGCGGAATCACTAAACACCGTTACCCACCGTCATTTGATCTTTGCGTCTAGATCCTCCCGCCGTTAAAGTCGGTAGAAACGACGCCGTTAAGCGAACTACTTGTCGATTTTTACCAATTTCAATTTTCATCATTGAGCAGAAAAGAGAATATCCTCACGACACGATGGGTGCTTCGCCAACACTTTGCATAGTAGGGCGGGTACGTTGAATACATTTTAAGATCTCGGACAATAAATTTAAATGGATTTTTTTAATATTCAAATATTAATTATATACTATTTATGTTTCTTATTAAAAAAAATCTCTAATCTTATTTGTTAAGGTACAAATTTTCTGTAGCTTATTTGTATATTATTTATTAAAGATATAATTTATAACTTTTATGTTAAGATGTAATTTTTGGTAATTTTTATGTTAAATGTGTGATAAAAAAATTAAAAATTAGCTTATTTTCAAAAAAGATAAAAATTATATTATTTGTAAAAATAAAATAAGACAAAAAGCAAGAAAAAAAAACAAATAATCTTTTCCCCAACACTCTCAAAATTACTAATTATAATTTTCTATTTAAATTTTATGAAGGGATCTTATTCACTTTCTATAGTCTAGTTTATCCTTTATTTTTTTGTCTTATTTAATTAATAATTGATAATAATAATATGAGGAAAAGTTAGCAATAAAACATTACAGAGTTTGACAGAGTGGGCATTATGGCTTTTTGGCTATGTTCTTAAAGTTAAGGGTGTAAATTGAAAATTTTATTACACAATTGATCAAAATGACAATAAACACAAATTAAAAGAGTAAAATGCCCACACACACACACAACAAAAGGAAAAGGAAAAGGGGGCACCTTTGTTTTTATTACATTTTTTTCATCTATATTTTCTTTATCTAAAATTGTAGTTTGAGTTTCTTTCAAAAAAATGGAAATTTTAGTTTAGGTGAATCTGTTCCAAAAAAAAGAATGTTTAGGAAATTTCCGATCTTCAAATCAAACAAACGAAGCTAAACTGCTCGTGATTACTGTAATTTGTGGAGCAACGAAACGGGCCAAAAAGCCCAAAATTTGAGAAAGCATTCCACACCAATGGATCTAAAATTAATAATTTAACACAATTCATTCATCATACATTAGATGTGAAAGGAAGAAAAAAATCAGGGAATATTCAAACTTTAATCTTCTTTGAGCCATGTGGCTCATCAGAAAAGAAAAGAAAAGAAAGCAAAAAGTGTAACCAGGCAAAACTTCTAAAAACAATGATTAATTAGCACATGTACTATAATTACTGTTACAAAGCAAATAAAGACTGTGGCACCAAACCCTATCAAGTAAATCAACTAGTCCCGGAAAGTGAAAATTTAATTTCTATAGGATTTTGCATGCTTTGCACGCGCTCACATAAGCCTATCCTTCATTTACACGATTCACTCAAATGCTCTCCACCTTTTGAGCCCATCATGGCTTGTGTGACACCCTCTAATCCCTCTTTGGGGCCTCAGATAGTGGCCCTTTTTTTATTGTTCTTTTAGTTCTATGGCATAATCTCACCCCTCTAGAAACTAACCAATCTCTTTATGTTCCTTCAACAAGATAACACTTATTATAAAGTAGATTGAATTGGATTCCTCACAATTTTTATTTTATTTTTAGTTTTTATTTTCTCCTTCCGACTTTCCTTGTTTTGGCGGGTCATGATGAAAAGGAATTGAAACGGTCTAGCACTCATACACCTTGCCTTAGTACTTGGGTTCGAGTTGTGTGGAACTTATTAGTATCAAAGTTGACAAGATAATTTAATGTGAATGTTTAACTTAATATGGCTAAAGATGACTTGCTCTTAGAATTCCACATTTCTCATTCAACTAAGAAAAGAAAGAAAAAAAAATGTAGTTAGCACCAACTTACACAATGGCTGTTAAAAGTTTTTATTTTGGTTTATGTGAGGAAATTATGCTGGCCAATAATGAATTCAGAAGTAAAATATACCATTAGAGAGGTGCATAAAACATTGGTAAATATGGGTATAAGAATCAAACTAATTAACTTGTTATGGTTGTAGCTTGTAAGCGAATTTAGGGGAATTAGGGAAATCAAGTGGACATGTACCTTTGGAATCAATTCCTACTTTGAATAACAGGTTATGCAAATTGGACTCTAAAGTGCGTAGTGGAAGGCCTCAGGGAACATTGTTTCATACAATTCATGATGTGAGACAAATTAAAAATGTATCTAGATAAATTTGCTTTATTCAAACTCTAAAAAAAAACTTCATTGGTCCCATGATTACATACACTCCAGGCATAGAAGAAGGGAGCCAACTCATAATTTTGTTTTGGTTTTCTCATTTAAAAGGCTAACAAGGCCAAAGAAGAGAGACGAATTAACTCNTGCCTATTTGTGGCTCGCAAGTATGTTGTACAACCTCTTTTTCCAAGACTCTAGTTGTAATGGGTTTGACTCTTATGGAGAAAAATATAAGTTCACTACCTAGATAAGAAAATTAGAACTATTGAATTTCTAGCAAATTGAAACCTGTGTCCTTAAATCGTGCTGGACTGCTGGTGGTATTGCTTTCATGAAAGTAGCATTTGACACTCAAGTTTGCTGCATTTAGTTTGTCCTTGTTAATGTGGATACCATCACAATGATTGCTATTATGATACTACCTTAGAGCGCTATGATTAAGCAGTTGAGAGCATGGTTGAAGATACACATGCAAGGTATACATGCTATGCTTAAGGCGCCATTTGAAGATACATGCAACTTGTAAGACACTGCATTTTATTATGGATATGAATGTGGATACAGTTGTAGATTGAATGAGTCGCCTAAAGAATACAAGTGTGGGGGAGACCTTACCTATTTTGATCTAGGTTTCTCTGTAACTAGTGGGAACACAAGTGACATAGTAAAAAGGTTCCTTGATACAACAGTTATAACTAACTAGTTGCAAACTCGCGCAATGTGTGGGAAAATCTAATATGGTTATTTTTTATTGGATAATTACTAAATTAATATATTAGATTGTGTATTTCTAAAAATTCAGTATGTGTTATTTGAAATTATGTTTTAAATTAGAAATTTTTTTTGTAGTGTAACAAAATATATTTTGTAGTCAGGTATTATATATAGTGAGATATGTATGAAATGTAATGTAATATATATATATATATATTATATATATATATATATATGTATGTATGTGTATATATATATATATTTTAAATTGGTAGTGTGAGAATTATTAGACCAAGTTATAGCTATGTATATTTTGTTTATTACCATATAAATGTATATGATTCAATTCTTATTGATATATTTTTCTCCAAAACATAGACCCGTATTGATCTCTTTCTTCCTCACAATTGAAACAAAGTGAAAAAGTAAATAAAGATAACTATGCAATAGATCATTATCAAAAATTATATATTATAAAGTGAAAATATAAAATAAAATAAAATAAAATGCAAAAAGAAAAAGTTTCTTAAGTATCTATTTATAAAAACATTAATAGCATAATGATGTTCTAGAGTAAATTATTATTTTATCTTATTCTCTTTTTGACATTTTCAGTAAAGATAATCCATTAAGCAAAGTAAAAGTTGTTGAGGGTCATTTTTTGAAATAGGCAGAAGGCGGCCCAACCCAGAAATATAGGCAGCAGAGGAGTGACAGACTAAGTAAATCATTAGGCTTAAGCGGCAGGAATAATGGATCACAGACCCTTAATATAAATAAATGGGTCTTGAGGAAGTAAGTGGGCTTAAAAAGGCCCGAAAAGAGAGAAAACAGCACCCATGAGCAGTATGTAGTATGGAAAAGTAAGAATAGGCCGTGGCAGGCCCAAAGTAATGTAAACAAAGAAAGTAGGGGATAATGACAAGCCCATGAACCCCAAGGATGAGAATGAGGAAATTGGGTCAGGAAAGCTCAATTGAGTTAGTAAATACTCATGGGATGCGGAGTTAGTAAATGAACCGAGGAAGTCCAAAGGAAGTGAATGGGCTGAATAGGCCCAAGTGAAAAGAAAGGGACACTGGAGCCCATAAGTGAGAATATCATTGGCCATATTAAGCCACTGGAGAAAGAAAGGAACGGCAGGCTTGAAAAGAGGCCTAGCAGGAACAAATCGCCGCGACAGGAAATGCCAAGTAACGCGGTAGGAAGCCAAGGCAATTAAAGGATTGGGTTGAAGAGAACGCAAAGCCCAGTACGCGGTAAAGCCAGACCCTATGGGAGCGGGAAATTAGAGTAGCAGCTCGTGAAAAGCCAGAAATAGACGGCAGGCAATACAAGCAAAGTCTCCAGTCCATGACAGATGCATGAACAACAAGCAGATTTTAGACATATGCATGCGCAAGGCCCAGACATCACCAGCTTGTACCTAGCCAATGTGGGACGTGGTGGGGTCGTGGGTCAGAGGTAAGAGGGCATGGTTTGGAGGTGGGGAGAGGAGAAGACCTGTTTTGAGGTTCCTACTCAAGTTCTTTTGGGGGATACGTCTTGCTGGGATGACATACTACCCAAAAGAGGCAAGACTGAGTTGGAACCAATAGGTGCATGCCAAGAGAGATAGAGAGAAAGAAACATCACCGTGACAGGAAGAGGTGCCGCAGCAGACTAACAGACAAAAAAGTTGTCTTTGTCTGTAACAGGAGAACTCGCAAACGGAACAATGATGGTCGGCAAGTACGCCCAGACTAGACAAAGGTGGTTAAGGGGTAGAATACTAAAATTCGGTCGCGGCAGGCACTATAAGAAGGAAGCCTCTGCTGTGTACAGGAACAACCACAGGAAGGAAGAGAGCAATACAACACAACGTAAAGAAAAAGACTCTGAAACATACTTAGAAAAATAGGGGAGCATAATACTAAAAACTACGATTGTGGAAATCACTAAGGAAAGACTAGAAAAGAGAAAGATAGAGAGAAAAGAGCAAGTGTTAGTGGCATGCACTGATAGGTCCCTTCCCTTCTCTCCCTCTCAAATCCCTGCTCTCTTATATAACCGTCCTGGGCATTGTCCATTTAGGTCCGCCTCCCTCAAACCATTAATTTCCACGGCAGGAATTCTTTTCCTCGGAGGTTAATCGTGTTGAGAAGAGGCGTTCTTCCTCCCTGACCTTGCCCCTGCGGACCAACTCGGCTTATTTCCTTCATTCGTTGATTAATCTTTATTACCATTTGCCCTTACTGTTTTATTTGTTAAAATTGTTCATATTATTGTAATTATGGATCATTTGGTCATTCACTATTAAAAGAACTATCTGGTCATTCAGAATACATTGCTCTATTTTTTATCAATTATGTCTGCTTGTCGCAAGCTCCTCTGAAACAGCTTTGCCTGCCGCAAGTACCCTTCTGGTAGACAAGGCCTAGTTTGTGCACAACCCGGCCAAGTTGAGTTCCAGTTGGACCGGTCTCGGCTCCTGCAACCCAGAACATTTGGGCCTACAACCACAAAAGGGCAGCCCAGCCCAACATAGTAAAAAAGGCCCCTACAAAAGCTTACCAAGAAAGTTGAAATTAACTAAAAATTTGATGGTGGAGATGCTAATTATTTGTAATAAAACGACCAAAATAAAAATAACAAAATAGATTTGAGAAAAACACATAAAATTTCTAAAAGAAATTTTACCAAACACATAGGATGCAATAATACAAAATTACTACACTGAATACTTTTTTGATACACTACAAATAAAACAACTTTATTCACTTTTTGTCATAGTATAGACTATAGAGTGATTACAATGCTTATTATATCCCCCCCCCCAAATTTTATAAGTACTTTGATTGAAATCAAAATATCCTTTTTATTTCTTTTCAATTTTTTCCCAAAGGCAAGCCAGCCTACCAGATAATCCAAATGGTTATCATAAGGACATGCTACCATAGAGCAATTTTTGGTAAATGTTTGTTATATCAAACATTTGATGATATTTTAGGTTGGGATATCATAGATCTGACTTCTCAACATAAGCTGAATGTCTCTCCACTATAAGTCTAATAAGGGGATTCTCTACAACATCACAAACCTGAGTCTTGTAACGGAAAACTAATATTTTTTCATTGTTTGTAACAACTACAAACTCGTCTTTGTGAGTTAGAAGCTCATTTGCCACAACCATATGCATCTTGTACTTTTTAAGAGTCATATCAATCTTCTCCAAAAGTATTTGTATATTTGTCTCTAGCTGTTTAGTCAGGAAAAGGAAAAATTTCAGTTCCATTTCATTATAAAATAGCAAAAAGTCTAAAAACTTATAGCAAAAGGCTTTCTATACAAAATTCTAATAAAAGGGAGACTAATAGACCATCCACTTTCTTCAAGACATAGGGGATTATGGAAGACCATACATCCTTTGACTACCCTTTCGTCTTTCTCAAATTCACATTACTAAAGAAGTGTATGAAGTTAAAAACATTGTGAATACATCTCTGTTCAGTGGAAGTCCATTGGCAGGCACATTCAAATTCATAGCCATGTATATTTTATTTTGATATAAACTCAAATTTCTATTTAAAATTACGTATTAACCCAAACCAAAATTTAACCAAAACTATAGGAGTGATTTGTGAAGGGAAATTTAAAAAATACAACACAAAAAATTAAAAAAAAAACCATGAGTTATAAGAAAGAATAAAAATCAAACAGGAGAGAGAGAGAGAGAGAGAGAGAGAGAGAGCAGAGAGAGAGTACTCACAGTTTGTTTTTGTGTGGAAAAAATATAGATTGAATGGAATAAATGATAACAAATTTATACAAAATAAGATGGAGAGAAGAAGAATTAAAATATAAGAAAGAGGAAATGATGAAGAAAGTTTAACAGTAAAATAAAGAGTAGTAAGGAGATAAAAGAGGCAAAGAGGAAGGGGAAAGGTTGGAGGAAGAAAAGAAGAGTTTTTTTTTTTTTTTTTTTTCAAGAATAGGAAGATGAAAAAGTTTAAATATTCAATTTTAACAATTATTTGAAATTAAAAAGAAGAAAACAAAAAGTTGAAATCAATTTAAGTAGCTGAATATAGTCAAACATTTGCATATAATGAATAGTAATATTTGTAATGAATAGTCAAACATGTACATTATAATACATATATCCACTAAAAAAATAATTAATTATTCAATTTTAACAATTACTTGAAATTAGTATCCAAAAGCAATTACTTGAAATTAGAAAGAAGAAAATGAAAAGTTAAAATCAATATAGGTAGCTGAATAGTCAAATATTTCCATTTAAAACAAATAAATAGTAAACTGTTGAATAGTAATGGAATACATTAATAAGTTTGTCTATGAACCATATTTAATTATTTAAATAAAATAAAATAGAAAAATCATAAAGGATTTTTTTTTTAAAAGTATGACGTGGCTGATGAGGTGGCTTAATAGGAGTATAACAACAATAAACTATACGTCTCAGCTTTTAGATATATATAGAATAGAGATTATTTATTTGTTTAGTATGCTTTGTAAACTATTTTTTCCCATATTTATACTTTATAGCACTCTTCAGAACCGTAGAAACTTTTGAAAGTAAAATATTGAACCAACAAAAAAAAAAAAAAAAAAAAAAAAATTCAGCTCACCTCCTCTTCAAAGCAAACCGGGCTCAAGAGGCAGATGCAAAATCAAGACGCAAAACACAATTCTATACAGACACAACACAACCTAAGTGTGGAAGAACAAAAAAAAATATATGATAGAGATGTTGATTTGACCCAATATGGACCTCATGACATTGGCGGTGGAAGGAACTACAACAATGGAGGTTTTGTTAAGGAGCAAAGTTTTTTTTTTTTTTTTCCAAACTACTTTGAATCTATCTCTTTTTGTTGAGGGCCTCTAAGACAAGGCAGCATTGTGTGGCAAGAATGCCGATACGGATGGTAGGTCTCTCAGTGTTGAATGAGTGGAGAGATAAGTAAATGATTTTGAAATGAAAATTATAATAATAGGAATAAAACATTTAAATGAAGTAAAAAATTGATAGAGAAGCTGTTGGGGGAAGTTAGTTTATTTTTTCAAATTTGGGTGAGAAACTGAAAAGGTTCTTGGAGATGCTCTTACTCCATTTTTTTTTATAGGACTTGCACCATGTATTTGTGTGTGGGAGAGACATTTAGTCAGCGTGCATATGAATAAAAGTGCAAGCATGTTTTGAGTGTACATAACTACATTTGCAGTATAGTCCATAAGACTCCATACTCATACTCCATAGTTCATATGATGTGTGTGCGTGTAAAAAAATCTATCAAGTAGTGGAGCATTAGAAATGATTTAGGCATATATATATTATTTTAATAGGAATTTTAGGCACATTCTAACATAAAGAGCTAATGTTTCTATTTTGCCATTCACTCACACACACACCGGGTTCTCATCCAGCTTCTCACCTTCCTTCAAGGTACAAAACCTTGCTCAAAACAATTTTGGTTGTGGACGGTTTGTTTCACAAGTGTGAGAATGAGCTCAAGAGTCAAGACTGGAGACTAAAATGGCTTGATGCTACCTTGTCAAATGACAAAATTGCTATTTATATTCTGTGATATTGAGAATTTGATCAAGGTTAATACTGCAAAAATTTCTAACTCCTAGTGATGTGGTTGGTTCACCCTTCCACTCGTTACAACATGAATCACTTAAGATTATAAAGCTTGAGAGTACTACTCCAGGAATTTTGAGGATGCAGAATCTTGTGAATTCGAGCACGATAGGTTTGGTGTGTGTGAGAGAGAGAGAGGGAGAGAGAGGTTACAAGGGAAGAAAAAGAATAAAAAACAGTGTTATCTACTTCTAGATAATCTCTATGGCTAAAAATCCATTTTATCTAATGGCAAATAGTGTTTTGTATAAGCCATTTTGAGGACTAGTGCACTTATATGGTGTCATGCAAAGTCCGTACAAGCGCAACTGTGATACTTTCCAACACAATTAAGTGTTCTACATTAAAACATCCGTAGCCATGTCTTCAAAAAGCATCAATATGGTAAAAATAAGGTTGGTGGATTGGTATGATCTGGTGATGAGTCTAACTCGCCCATCAATGTATTCAATAAAAGAAGGAATGAGCAATAATGTAGTGTATGCTCTGATGCACTGATACAACAATTTGCCATCGTATCGATATTGGATATTTATCCGATATGGATATGGGTCGGATATTGGTACAACTGTACCAGGAGAGTATCTGGCAAAAAAAAACTCATTTTATTATTATTATTTAGATACAGTGTGAGAGACCGGGTTTGAAAACTTGGGTGCTCTTAGAGAAGGGTGTATGCATCGGTACCTTCCCTTTTCAGGATTCTATGGAGTTGCCACTTATTTTATAAGTAAAATAAGAAAACTTTACAAATTACAATATATCTTGAATAGTATGCATATTTATTGATTAGAAACAATTTACATCTTGGTAAAAAAAAAAAAAAAAAACTTTAAATTGCTTTGATTCCTAGGTACAATCTAATAAAAAGAAAAATACAAAGTTTTGTTTCCTAGTTACATTTTACCCAAAATAAAAATAAGACACTAAATCTACCAACCTAAAATTCTAAGGTTTGGGGGCTAGGTTACAGGATGGAAATGTGTTAGACACTTACCTTGCCCAGATAGAGTCAGGTCTTCTATACTTTAAATGACCATGAAATACACATTAAAAAAAAAAGTCTAATGATGTACAACACATGCCATATCAAATCCTAGACCTAGGGTTAAAATGCTACTTAAGAACCTGAGATTTGCATTTTATTTTGTGTAAAAAAATTTGATGAGAATGGTTAATGAAATATTTAATTTTGAGTTTCCATAAAAGAAAAAGAATGGATTTTTAATAAAAATTCAGATCTGGTTGGGATTTTTAAATGTGGGGAAAAACAAATTTTTTCTTTGAAAACACCAATTTTATGAAAGAAAAACAGATCTGTTTTTTTTTTACTTAGAAAAAGGGGTTAGATTTTTATTTGAAAAAAATGTAGATCTGATTTTTTTTTATTAAAAACAGACAAGATTTTTATTTGGAAAAACACAAATATGATTTTATAAATAAAATACTGATTAGATTTTAATTAAAAAAAAAACATAGAGAAAAATGCAGATATGATTTTAGTTTTGAAAAACATGGAGAAAAATTGCAGATCTAATTTTGGTTTAATAAAAACATGGAGAAAAATTATAAAGCTGATTTTAATTTTGAAAAACATGGAGAAAAATTGTAGATCTAAAATGTTAAGGAGAGATTCAACCCTAGATCTAGGCATGCTCATCAATTAATCATGTGAAAATTTTTTGAAAGCAAAGGAGAACATGTAATAACATATGAGAAACATGGTTATCTAAACATAAAAGTGTTAAGGGTCATTTTTGTAAAACACAAATAGAAGGAAGGAGGCCCAACTCAGCAATGCAGACAGCAAATAGAAGTGGCAAGCATAGAATAAAACCATTAGGCAAGCGGCAGGAATAATAGGTCACAGGTCCATAAAATAAATAAATGGGTCTTGAGGAAGCAAGTGGGCTTGAAAGGCCCAGAAATAGAGAATAACAAACCCATGGGCAATGTATGATGTGAAAAAGTAAGAATGGGCCGCGACAAGCTCAAAGTAATATAAGCAAAGAGAGTAGGGGATTGTTGGCAGGCCCACAAACCCCAAGGATGAGTATGAAGTAATTGGGCTGGGGAAGCCCAATGAAGTAAATAAAAGCCCATGAGAATACAAAGTTAGGAAAAGGGTCGTGGAAGCCCAAAACAAGTAAATGGGTCGAGGACGCCCAAAAAAAGTAAATGGGCCGAGGATGCCCAAGTGGACACAGGAGCCCCTAAGCAAGCAAGCCCATGGCCATGCAAAGTCATTTGGGGAAGAGAGTAAACGACAGGTCTAAAAGAGGACCAGCAGGACCAAGTCATTACAGCAGGAATGACAGAATAGTATGACAGGATATGATAGCAATCAAGAAATGGCTAAGGAAAATGTAAAACCCAGTATCAAAAGAAGCCCAACCCCTAAAGAGAACGGTGAATTATAAAACGGCCCACATAAAAGAACGAAGAGGTGCGGTAGACTGTTCAAACAAAACTCCAGACCGCGGCAAATGCATGAGCAGCAGGCAGATTTTGGACATACATGAAAGGGAAGCACGTGCAAGGCCCAAGCACCACCAACCTGTACCCAGCCAATATGGGACGTGGTGGGGTCATGGGTAAGAGGTAAAAGGTAATGGGGTATGGTTTGGTGGTGGGAAGAGGGGAAAAGACCTATTCTGCGGCTCTTGCCCAAGCCCTTTTGGGAGGTACATCCTGCTAGGATGATAGACCACCCAAAAGAGGCAAGGTTGAGGGGGTAACCATTGGGTCCATGCCATGAGGGAAAGAGAGAGAAAGCATTTACACCGTGGCAGGAAAGGGTGCCATGGCGGACTAACAAAAAATACAAACCTACCTTTGTTTGGCGAGGGTAAGTGGTACACAAATGAACTCTTTAGTGGTCGACAAGTACGCCCAGACCAGACAAAGGAGGTTAAGGGGCAAAATGGTAAAATTCAGTCATGACAGGCCCTATAGGAAGACCTTTGCCTTGCCCTGTAGAGGAGATCGAAAAACAGAGGTATTATGAAGTAAAAAGAAAACAAAAGAAAAACAAAAGGAAAACAAGGGAAAGAAAAAAAGATAAGAGAGAAAATAGAAAAAAAAAGAAGAAAGATAACATAATGAGCATGCACTAGTAGGTTGATTTCCCTTTCTCCCCCTTTAAATCCTGCTCTCTTCCACAGCATAAGAAGGATTCTTTTTTTAGGCATTAACCATTTAGGTCCGGTTCCCTCAAAGCCATTAGTCCACATGGCAGGATCTCTCCTGGGAGATTATTTGCATTGAGAGGAGGCGTTCTCCCCTTTTTTGTTTTGCTTCCGCGGACCGAACTTAAACTTGATTTTTATACTCATTCTTGATTAATTCATGTTATCTTCTTTCTCCTTTACTTTCTTTGTAAAAGACATTGTTATGACTGTAATTATGTTTCATAAGTAGGGATTACTTGGTCATTTTCCTTTAAATAGTCAGAGTACTTTGTTTTGTTGTTATTATTATATCTGCCTATTGTAACTCATCTGAAACAGCTCTGTCTGCCGTAAGCACACTCCTGGCAGGCGATGTATAGTTTGTGCACAAGCCAGCCTAAGTTGAGTTACAGTTGGACCGATCTCAACTCCCTCACTCAGAAACATTTGGGCCCATTACCGCAGGAGGTAGCCTAGCCCAATGTACAACACACAAAAAGGCCCCTACAAAAAGAAACAACATCACATCCATGGAAACTAAAGCATATATGAAAGCATGTTATGGAAACAAAGTTAGAATCAGACCTGCATGAACTTAATCCACAAGCAAAGAATTATCCTAGAGATCAATGAAAATGAATTTCTAAGGATTTAAGTGAAGCCTCTTAATAGAAAAGAAATTCCTAAAGCAAAGCTTAAAGAATTTCTTTAACGTAAGGGAAGAGAGGGGTCAGAGAAAGAAATGTCTTGATTTCTGATTTTTGTTCCCTATTTATAGAGGTTTGGTGCTTAAAACATAAGCTAGATTGGATCAGATACAAACTAGGTCGAGTTCTTATCCCTAAAAATGCGAAATGGATGAGTTTTTATCTAGATCAGAACATTTTTGGGCTAGACCTCGAAGCTGTGCCAATTGGCACTTGCCATTGGCCCTCTCAAGTGTCGAGCCCAATTCCTAACTTTGGTTCGATTTGGACTCTTTTTAAGGGATTTTCTGAGTCGGGAATTGCACCTGGACATAGTTTTAACTTGTATTTTAAAATAAATCCCTTTTATTTTGATAATCAGGTCTTTAAAATAATAATTATCTGATAGATAAATATTCTAAAAAGACTTAATTATCAATAATTCCCTTATTATCTGATTATCCATTTTATTCCTACACAACCAAGCTCATTTCTAACAAAAACCAACAACCAATCACACAATTATTTAATTAATTTTAATTTTTTAACCAATCAAAATTAATTCCAATTAATTACATGTGATTGGTTTCACCCCTATACAATGCATGTAGATAGTGAAAACTTGATCTCGTTATATCTTTCAATCCGATAGTCCGATTTGGGAATCCGGCATACCATCACAACTGTTAGAATCTCAAGATCATTTTTATGATATACAATGAATGATTTAATGCATGTAATACAGCTATGATTTTTAGATATCTGAAGTGGGTCATTTCAGTCATTTTCCAAAGCTAATTATGGGTGCAAAATCGATCGTTTACATATGGCTTGGATACATGCGGGATACGTTTGAGATACAGCGAGTACCAATTAGACACAGGAGAAGGGAAAAATGAAAAAAATTGACACTTGGATGATTTCTAACCATTGATCGGCCTAGCTGGGCTAAAAGCCCTAATCTAGCTTCACACGATCAGTCTCTCACTCTCTCCTTTCTACGCTCTCACTCTCGATCTTTGCTCTAAATTTTGAACTCAGTTAGCGCCTTCGATATTTGCCTAACCAGATCGCAACTCTCTCTCTCTCTCTCTCTCTCTCCCAGCTTTGTAGTTGTCGACACTAGAGCTCCTCCTCCTTCTTGCTGGTAAGTCTCTGAAACTCTCACTCTCTCTTCCTCGCCTCTCGCCTTGCCTCTTTAAAAGCCCATGAGAATACAAAGTTAGGAAAAGGGTCGTGGAAGCCCAAAACAAGTAAATGGGTCGAGGACGCCCAAAAAAAGTAAATGGGCCGAGGATGCCCAAGTGGACACAGGAGCCCCTAAGCAAGCAAGCCCATGGCCATGCAAAGTCATTTGGGGAAGAGAGTAAACGACAGGTCTAAAAGAGGACCAGCAGGACCAAGTCATTACAGCAGGAATGACAGAATAGTATGACAGGATATGATAGCAATCAAGAAATGGCTAAGGAAAATGTAAAACCCAGTATCAAAAGAAGCCCAACCCCTAAAGAGAACGGTGAATTATAAAACGGCCCACATAAAAGAACGAAGAGGTGCGGTAGACTGTTCAAACAAAACTCCAGACCGCGGCAAATGCATGAGCAGCAGGCAGATTTTGGACATACATGAAAGGGAAGCACGTGCAAGGCCCAAGCACCACCAACCTGTACCCAGCCAATATGGGACGTGGTGGGGTCATGGGTAAGAGGTAAAAGGTAATGGGGGTATGGTTTGGTGGTGGGAAGAGGGGAAAAGACCTATTCTGCGGCTCTTGCCCAAGCCCTTTTGGGAGGTACATCCTGCTAGGATGATAGACCACCCAAAAGAGGCAAGGTTGAGGGGGTAACCATTGGGTCCATGCCATGAGGGAAAGAGAGAGAAAGCATTTACACCGTGGCAGGAAAGGGTGCCATGGCGGACTAACAAAAAATACAAACCTACCTTTGTTTGGCGAGGGTAAGTGGTACACAAATGAACTCTTTAGTGGTCGACAAGTACGCCCAGACCAGACAAAGGAGGTTAAGGGGCAAAATGGTAAAATTCAGTCATGACAGGCCCTATAGGAAGACCTTTGCCTTGCCCTGTAGAGGAGATCGAAAAACAGAGGTATTATGAAGTAAAAAGAAAACAAAAGAAAAACAAAAGGAAAACAAGGGAAAGAAAAAAAGATAAGAGAGAAAATAGAAAAAAAAAGAAGAAAGATAACATAATGAGCATGCACTAGTAGGTTGATTTCCCTTTCTCCCCCTTTAAATCCTGCTCTCTTCCACAGCATAAGAAGGATTCTTTTTTTAGGCATTAACCATTTAGGTCCGGTTCCCTCAAAGCCATTAGTCCATATGGCAGGATCTCTCCTGGGAGATTATTTGCATTGAGAGGAGGCGTTCTCCCCTTTTTTGTTTTGCTTCCGCGGACCGAACTTAAACTTGATTTTTATACTCATTCTTGATTAATTCATGTTATCTTCTTTCTCCTTTACTTTCTTTGTAAAAGACATTGTTATGACTGTAATTATGTTTCATAAGTAGGGATTACTTGGTCATTTTCCTTTAAATAGTCAGAGTACTTTGTTTTGTTGTTATTATTATATCTGCCTATTGTAACTCATCTGAAACAGCTCTGTCTGCCGTAAGCACACTCCTGGCAGGCGATGTATAGTTTGTGCACAAGCCAGCCTAAGTTGAGTTACAGTTGGACCGATCTCAACTCCCTCACTCAGAAACATTTGGGCCCATTACCGCAGGAGGTAGCCTAGCCCAATGTACAACACACAAAAAGGCCCCTACAAAAAGAAACAACATCACATCCATGGAAACTAAAGCATATATGAAAGCATGTTATGGAAACAAAGTTAGAATCAGACCTGCATGAACTTAATCCACAAGCAAAGAATTATCCTAGAGATCAATGAAAATGAATTTCTAAGGATTTAAGTGAAGCCTCTTAATAGAAAAGAAATTCCTAAAGCAAAGCTTAAAGAATTTCTTTAACGTAAGGGAAGAGAGGGGTCAGAGAAAGAAATGTCTTGATTTCTGATTTTTGTTCCCTATTTATAGAGGTTTGGTGCTTAAAACATAAGCTAGATTGGATCAGATACAAACTAGGTCGAGTTCTTATCCCTAAAAATGCGAAATGGATGAGTTTTTATCTAGATCAGAACATTTTTGGGCTAGACCTCGAAGCTGTGCCAATTGGCACTTGCCATTGGCCCTCTCAAGTGTCGAGCCCAATTCCTAACTTTGGTTCGATTTGGACTCTTTTTAAGGGATTTTCTGAGTCGGGAATTGCACCTGGACATAGTTTTAACTTGTATTTTAAAATAAATCCCTTTTATTTTGATAATCAGGTCTTTAAAATAATAATTATCTGATAGATAAATATTCTAAAAAGACTTAATTATCAATAATTCCCTTATTATCTGATTATCCATTTTATTCCTACACAACCAAGCTCATTTCTAACAAAAACCAACAACCAATCACACAATTATTTAATTAATTTTAATTTTTTAACCAATCAAAATTAATTCCAATTAATTACATGTGATTGGTTTCACCCCTATACAATGCATGTAGATAGTGAAAACTTGATCTCGTTATATCTTTCAATCCGATAGTCCGATTTGGGAATCCGGCATACCATCACAACTGTTAGAATCTCAAGATCATTTTTATGATATACAATGAATGATTTAATGCATGTAATACAGCTATGATTTTTAGATATCTGAAGTGGGTCATTTCAGTCATTTTCCAAAGCTAATTATGGGTGCAAAATCGATCGTTTACATATGGCTTGGATACATGCGGGATACGTTTGAGATACAGCGAGTACCAATTAGACACAGGAGAAGGGAAAAATGAAAAAAATTGACACTTGGATGATTTCTAACCATTGATCGGCCTAGCTGGGCTAAAAGCCCTAATCTAGCTTCACACGATCAGTCTCTCACTCTCTCCTTTCTACGCTCTCACTCTCGATCTTTGCTCTAAATTTTGAACTCAGTTAGCGCCTTCGATATTTGCCTAACCAGATCGCAACTCTCTCTCTCTCTCTCTCTCTCTCCCAGCTTTGTAGTTGTCGACACTAGAGCTCCTCCTCCTTCTTGCTGGTAAGTCTCTGAAACTCTCACTCTCTCTTCCTCGCCTCTCGCCTTGCCTCTATTTTGAATTAGAATCACCAAATTGGCAATTTTTCCTCTTTTCGCATTGCCTCTGCCTTAGTCTTTCTCTCTCTGTTTTTTCGTTTTGCCTCATGTTTGTTTTGACTTGAGTATTAGGATTTAGGATATATATTTGGCTATTTGCATTGTTGTGGATTTATGATATATGGATTTTACTAATGTGTGCCCTTAGGGCACACATTAATTTCCATTTTTGGAAAAAAATTTCTCGAGAATTGAAAAAGTAATGACAGCTTTTTCAATTCCCGAGAAAATATTTCCAAAAATAGAAAACTTAATGTGTGCCCTAAGGGCATACATTAACCGGACCCATGATATATTGTTGTGGGGTCTGTGATATAATCATATTAAATAAAATAATAAATATAATATATTTTTTTTGGTGGTTATAGCCACTGTGACTTTGTTGTATTGCACAGTTGTTTGTTGTTATACGGTTATTAGTGTTGTATGATTTATATATTTATTGTTCATGAAATTTGTTGGTAAATTGAATACCCAAAAAATGTCTGATAAATTTGCCAATATTCAACCTGAGTCAAAATAAGAAGAAAAAAGTTTCCTTTATGGAGATTTGTTACTATATTGGATAAAGCAGTTTGTGGTGGTGGAAATTGTGGTGCCAGGCCCAAGGTACAAGATGAATTTTTGAGTTTGGCTCCGAATTTACTTGTTTTGAGGGGTGTGGAATTTCTTACAATGAAAAAACCTCTTAAAGCCAACCCAACGGCCCAAGAAAAGGTGTTTCAGGCCCAATCGGTATTCTTTTGCCTTGTTGTGAGAGACCGCAAAAGTGTCTCTCAAAAAAGAGAGATCTTTGGCTGCTTTGGTGGTGTGAAGTCATCACTTATTTTTTATACAAAAAAAGAAGAAAAAAACTAAATACAAAATACATGACTAAATTGTTTCATTCTCCTTGATTAAAAAAAAAAAAAAAAAAATACATGCTTGATAAATTAAGTATTACATGGCTTTGGGTCCTAGTTACAAACTATCAAATAAATAAATTAAAAAGATAAATCTTAGGTCTACCTATCCAAAGACACTAAACTCAGAGGCTAGGTTATGTAATGAGAAGGTGTTAGGCACTCATTCTGCTTAAACAAAGTCTGGTCTTCTAAACTCTTGTGACCAATGTACCCCTTTTATGCATGACATGAATGCATATGTTGCACACATGAACAAAACTAATCAAAACTGACTCACATGAATCTATTTTATGAATATGCCCTCTTCTTTGTTTTTAGAAAAATCAGATCTGTGTTGTGATAAAAAATTGAATTGGGTTTAGAAAAAAATCAGATCTATTTTTGAGAACTAAAAAAAAGTGGTTTATTGATGAAAGAAAAATCGGATTTGTTTTTGAGAACTAAAAAGAATTGGTTTTTTTTTATGAAAGAAAAATCAGATGTTGAGATTAAGAGAACTCTAATTCCACTTCCATTTTGATTTATTGCTCTGTCAAAGTACATCTTCCATGATTCTACTTCAATCCCCATGACATCTTCATCCGGAAAGTCTCCTTGGATCTCTTCAGCTCCTTGCTCCACCCTTCACAGATTTCGGAGTCACATATTTAATGTCAAATTTTGACAGAAGCAACACCCATTTAGCTGTCTTCCCATCTTACACAGTTTTTCCATTAAGTACTTCAAAGGATCCATTCTTGCAACAAAACCTCGTAAGCAAGCATATAATGTTTGAGTTTACAGGTTGCCCGTACAAGTGCTACAAGTCTTCTCTAATGGTGAATACTTTTCTTCATAAGGCAACATCTTCTTGCTGATGTAGTAGATTGCATTCTTCTTTCTAGTCTCCTTAAGGTATTGAGTGAGTATTGCCGTATCTGTAGTGGTGAGATACAACAACAACGATTTTTCAAGTATCGGTGGGACAAGTATTAGTGGTTTCATTAGATAATTCTTGATCTTTCAAAGGCTTCTTGGCATTATTCATTCCACACTGTAGGAACTTCCTTCTTGAGCAATCGGAAGATTGGTTCACATGTCATGGTGAGTTGAGCTATGAACTTACTGATGTACTGTATCCTCCCCCTTGGATCTCCTTTTCAGTTCTTGGAGGCTTCATCTCTACAATGGCCTTGATTTTGTCTAGATCGACTTGTATTCCTCTTTGGCTTACAATAAACCCTAATAGCTTTCCAGATGTTACTCCGAAAGTGCACTTCTTTGGATTCAATCATAATTTGTAGAATCGAATTCTTTCAAAGAACTTCCTCAAAGCCGTTATATGCCCTTCACAATCCTTGGATTTGACTATCATATCATCAACATAAACCTCTACTTCTTTGTGGATCAAATCATGTAGCAAAGTGGTGGTTGCCCTTTGGTAAGTAGCATCAGCATTTTTAAGGCCAAATGGCATAACCTTTTAGCAATATGTCCCTCATGGAGTAATAAAGGAGGTTTTCTCCATATCTTCTGGAGCTATCTTAATTTGATTGTACCCTGAAAATCTGTCCATAAATGATAGCAAAGCATGACTTGCTATGTTGTCAACAAGGATATCAATGTGAGGCAAAGGAAAGTCATCTTTTGGTGGCCACATTCAGATCTTGAAAGTCTACACACATTCTAACCTTCCATCCTTCTTTGGTACCAGAACTACATTAGCTAACCATTCTGGATAGTTGACCACCCCCAAGAATCCTACATTGTACTATTTCTCAACTTCTATCTTGATCTTGAGGGTCCACTCTAGCTTCATACTTCTCAACTCTTGCTTGACCGGCTTCGTGGTTGGATCTGTTGGAATGCAGTGTTGTACTATATCTATATCAATCCCAGGCATGTCTATGTATGACCATGCAAAGACCTCTTTGAATTTTGTCAGGAGTGCCACTAATGCATCTTTCTCTGAAATGGTTAGGGTATTACCCACTTGTATCATTTTGAGTTCATCATCAGTTCCCAGGTTAATGGGTTGGGTTTCTTCTTTTATGGGTTCTAGATGTCCTTGTTTTAATTCCTTATTATTAAGAGTTTCTTTACCAATTTCATAAATAAAAACTTTAAAAAGCCAATAAATAAACAGAATCAGAAATCATATTATAAGGAAAAGAGTTCTCAACAAACTCAATAGACTTAACTAAGTTAGACTCAATTGGAAAGCCATCACAAACAGTCTTAATAGGAATAGAAAACTAGCAGAAGTAGACTCAATAGGGACAGAAACAATGTTCTTGGCAGGGGTGACTGGCTTGATGGTCTTGGTCTTCTTGGTAAGGGTGACTGGCTTGACGGTCTTGATCTTCTTCATAGAATCCACCATGGGGTGGGCAGCTCTCTCCATGCCCAATTCTTCAACTTAGTTGTGGCTTCAGTGATAGCAGGCGTCTCACAACAAGTTCTTTCTTCCCTCAGCATTAGTATCGGGGGGTTTTCATTCATATAATCTGTGGCTTCATCATCAATCTTCATATCTCTGGGCTTGTCAGTCTTCAAATGTAGGGGTTTGAATTGTCTCCTCCCCTTGTGATGTGGGCAATTTTTGTTGGGTTGTTCAAATCGATGTCTTGGGGTTTAAAGTGTCTCCTCCCATTTGTAGGTATTGGGTTGTTTGATTGGGATTCGAAGTGTCTCCCCTCATATGTCGGTGCTTGGTAATTTGATTGGGATTTGAAGTGTCTCCCTCCATTTGTAGATATTGGGTGATTTGATTGGGGTTTGAAGTGTCTTGTAGGTTGAATATGGGATTGTGATGTTGCAGCAACGGAGTGTCTTCTATGCTTACGGGCTTTAGTATTGTAATGGGAGTGATGGGCTTGGAACTGGAGCTACTAGCTTGAGCGTCAGCCTTGGGTTCTTTTTGCAGCCTTCCTTTGAATCTTAACCAAATTCTTCCTTAAGAACAGGCTTGGTTGGGTTAATCGAAGCTAGGTCCCCATCCACATCAATCAATTAACCAACCAACACACACAATCATGCAATGCAATTTTAACATAGACCGGCCTAAGGGTAGTTTCTAAGTCATTACATTGTAGGGTGGGTTTGTTGTTTCATTGTTTCCCATAGCTAGGATGTTACACCTCCCAACTTGTAATATAATGATATAGTGACTTTAGGCTATAAGTTGGTGAATTCGCCACTGGGTACCCAAATCTAATGAAGACCGGTGATCCGTGGTTACTACCACCACATTGTTGTTGAAAGGGTTGCATACATATTTGTTGTTTTGATGGCACACACTATGATAGTTAGGGAAAGCTCTTAACAAACAATACATACAACAAAGTATCATACAACATCTCAACAACCATAATAAACAAACAAACAACAATATCATGCAAGACCATGCAAAAACAAGGGTACACATTTGGTCACTTAAGTCTAATATGAAACTTAGCCATCGACATCCCCAGTGGAGTCACTGTCACCATTGTTAAAGACTAAAAAAAAAAAAAAAAAAAAAAAAAAAATCAGATTTGTATATTAAAAAAAATCAATTTTTTTTTTTTTTGTAGATGCAAAAAATGTGAAAAATATTTCTTGAGAAAATAATTTCATTCATGAAATAAATTTATGCTACATGTATTAAATAAAACAAACACAACCAACACAAACATTCCTGACTTTTTTTCTTTATTTCAAAATTTGCTATGTTTAAAAAATTAGATCTGTATCTAAGAAAGATACAAATAAATTTTTATTTAAAAAATTTAGATTTGCATCTAATGAAGATGCAAACCAGTTTTTGATTTAAGAAAAATTCAGTTCTGCATCTAATGAAGATGCAAACCAGTTTTTATTTTGAGAAAAGTTTAAATCTGCATCTAAGGAAGATGTAGATCCATTTTTATTTTGAGAAAAATTCAGATCTGCATCCAATGAAGATGCATATTCATTTTTATTTAAGAAAAATTCAGATTTCTAAGGAAGATGCAGATCGGTTTTTGATTTGAGAAAAATTCATATCTGCATCTAATGAAGATGTAGATCCATTTTTATTTTGAGAAAAAGAATTGATAACATGCATATTTTTGAAACTAAGAAAGAGATCACAACAATAATAAAATAATTAAGAACATGCTTTATCAATATAAATTAACAATTCATGTTATGGATATTTGAAAGAACTACACTAAAATAAATACATAAACATGCACCATCACTACAAAAGAAACATAAGAAAAGAAAAAGAGGTAACAAGAAACAACCTCTTGCATGGAGCACTCTTCTTCTTAAGAGGATATTTTAGGGTTCAAAGAAATTTATGCAATTCTTTATTTTGGGACTCCAGTATTTCTTCAATTAATCCATGTTGGTTGGCTCAATGAAAGGGTTTGTATCTAAATCCATCAACCTTACTGCTCCCCCAGAGTATATCTACTTGATAATGTATGGGTTTGCCCAATTTTGCTTGAACTTCCCATTTGCATCTTGAACCGGGACTCAGATTTCTTTCAACACTAAATCCCCCAACTTCAAATCTCTAGTTCTTACTTTCTTGTCAAAAGCTTTCCTAAGCCTCCTTTGGTAACTTTGAATATGATACAAGGCCTTAAGTCTCTTTTCATCCAGCATGTATAACTGGTCATATTTGCTTTGCAACCAATCTACTTTAGGGATTTCACTTTCCAATATTGTCCTTAGTGAATGAACACCCATTTCAATGGGAAAGACTGCTTCCATCGCATACACCAATGAATAAGGAGTGGCTTTTGTGGAAGATTGAATTGATGTTCTATACCCCCAGAGTGCATAGGGCAATTGTAGGCGCCAGTCTTTGTAATTCTTTGTGCTCTTCTTCAAGATTCGCCCTATATTTTTGTTAGTAGCCTCAATTGCTCTATTGGTCTGAGGACGGTAAGGTGAAGACTTGTGGTGTTGAATATTGAATTGTCGTAGCCGCTTCTCTGTTACTCCCCTGAAATGTTGCCCATTGTCTGAGATAATTTCATGTGGTACTCCATATCTGCAGATGATATTGGTCTGAATGAATTGAGCAACTTTCTTTGAATTCAGAACCTTGTATGAGGTGGCTTCTACCCATTTAGTGAAGTAATCCATGGCTACAAGTATGAATTCATGGCCATTGGATGCTGTTGGGTGAATTTTCCCAATAATGTCTATCCCCCATGTAGAGAATGGCCAGGGCAATGTCATGGTATGTAATGGCATGGGTGGCATGCACTTCTGATCTCCATCGACTTGGCATTGATGGCATTTTTGAACATGAGCCATACAGTTGGCTTCCATAGTAGTCCAGTAATAGCCCTATCTGATTATCTTCCTTGACAGCATGTGTGCATTCATATGTGGCCCATAGCTTGACTCATGAACCTCTTCAATTATTTGCTATGCTTCCTTGGCGGTTACACAAAGGAGATGAATTCCATCATATGATCTTATGTAAAGCCTTTCATCACAAATAATGTTATTAGTAGACAACCTTTGGATGATTAATTGGTTGTTCTTATCTACAGACTTTGGGTATGTACCAACCTTTAGGTATTGTAGTTTGAATACCATTCACCTTTTCCATTCTTCTCCTCATCCTCTTCTATTGTCATGCAAAAGGCTGGTTCTTCTTTCTGTTCCACCACTATTAGTCTGGTTTCATCTTCTTTGACCCATCCATCATGGAGGCCATGGTTGCTAAAGCATCTGCAATTTGAATTTGCATTCTTGGCACATATTGATATTGGATCTTGTTGAATTTTAAGCCTACTTCTGAAGACATTCATGATAAGGCATTAGCCCTTTCTTCTTTGATCTTCCATTTATTCTGAATCTGGTAGATTATTAAAGCTAAGTCACCATACACCTCCAACTCTTTCAACCCTAGGCCTAGGGCTGCTCGTAACCCCATGATGCAAGCGTCATATTCAGTAGCATTATTGGTGGCTAGAAAGTTGAGTCTGCAAGAAAATGGGATGTATGTCCCTTTTGTTGAGATTAAGAGAACTCTAATTCCACTTCCATTTTGATTTATTGCTCTGTCAAAGTACATCTTCCATGATTCTACTTCAATCCCCATGACATCTTCATCCGGAAAGTCTCCTTGGATCTCTTCAGCTCCTTGCTCCACCCTTCACAGATTTCGGAGTCACATATTTAATGTCAAATTTTGACAGAAGCAACACCCATTTAGCTGTCTTCCCATCTTACACAAGTTTTTCCATTAAGTACTTCAAAGGATCCATTCTTGCAACAAAACCTCGTAAGCAAGCATATAATGTTTGAGTTTACAGGTTGCCCGTACAAGTGCTACAAGTCTTCTCTAATGGTGAATACTTTTCTTCATAAGGCAACATCTTCTTGCTGATGTAGTAGATTGCATTCTTCTTTCTAGTCTCCTTAAGGTATTGAGTGAGTATTGCCGTATCTGTAGTGGTGAGATACAACAACAACGATTTTTCAAGTATCGGTGGGACAAGTATTAGTGGTTTCATTAGATAATTCTTGATCTTTCAAAGGCTTCTTGGCATTATTCATTCCACACTGTAGGAACTTCCTTCTTGAGCAATCGGAAGATTGGTTCACATGTCATGGTGAGTTGAGCTATGAACTTACTGATGTACTGTATCCTCCCCCTTGGATCTCCTTTTCAGTTCTTGGAGGCTTCATCTCTACAATGGCCTTGATTTTGTCTAGATCGACTTGTATTCCTCTTTGGCTTACAATAAACCCTAATAGCTTTCCAGATGTTACTCCGAAAGTGCACTTCTTTGGATTCAATCATAATTTGTAGAATCGAATTCTTTCAAAGAACTTCCTCAAAGCCGTTATATGCCCTTCACAATCCTTGGATTTGACTATCATATCATCAACATAAACCTCTACTTCTTTGTGGATCAAATCATGTAGCAAAGTGGTGGTTGCCCTTTGGTAAGTAGCATCAGCATTTTTAAGGCCAAATGGCATAACCTTTTAGCAATATGTCCCTCATGGAGTAATAAAGGAGGTTTTCTCCATATCTTCTGGAGCTATCTTAATTTGATTGTACCCTGAAAATCTGTCCATAAATGATAGCAAAGCATGACTTGCTATGTTGTCAACAAGGATATCAATGTGAGGCAAAGGAAAGTCATCTTTTGGGTTGGCCACATTCAGATCTTGAAAGTCTACACACATTCTAACCTTCCCATCCTTCTTTGGTACCAGAACTACATTAGCTAACCATTCTGGATAGTTGACCACCCCCAAGAATCCTACATTGTACTATTTCTCAACTTCTATCTTGATCTTGAGGGTCCACTCTAGCTTCATACTTCTCAACTCTTGCTTGACCGGCTTCGTGGTTGGATCTGTTGGAATGCAGTGTTGTACTATATCTATATCAATCCCAGGCATGTCTATGTATGACCATGCAAAGACCTCTTTGAATTTTGTCAGGAGTGCCACTAATGCATCTTTCTCTGAAATGGTTAGGGTATTACCCACTTGTATCATTTTGAGTTCATCATCAGTTCCCAGGTTAATGGGTTGGGTTTCTTCTTTTATGGGTTCTAGATGTCCTTGTTTTAATTCCTTATTATTAAGAGTTTCTTTACCAATTTCATAAATAAAAACATTTAAAAAGCCAATAAATAAACAGAATCAGAAATCATATTATAAGGAAAAGAGTTCTCAACAAACTCAATAGACTTAACTAAGTTAGACTCAATTGGAAAGCCATCACAAACAGTCTTAATAGGAATAGAAATACTAGCAGAAGTAGACTCAATAGGGACAGAAACAATGTTCTTGGCAGGGGTGACTGGCTTGATGGTCTTGGTCTTCTTGGTAAGGGTGACTGGCTTGACGGTCTTGATCTTCTTCATAGAATCCACCATGGGGTGGGCAGCTCTCTCCCATGCCCAATTCTTCAACTTAGTTGTGGCTTCAGTGATAGCAGGCGTCTCACAACAAGTTCTTTCTTCCCTCAGCATTAGTATCGGGGGGTTTTCATTCATATAATCTGTGGCTTCATCATCAATCTTCATATCTCTGGGCTTGTCAGTCTTCAAATGTAGGGGTTTGAATTGTCTCCTCCCCTTGTGATGTGGGCAATTTTTGTTGGGTTGTTCAAATCAATGTCTTGGGGTTTAAAGTGTCTCCTCCCATTTGTAGGTATTGGGTTGTTTGATTGGGATTCGAAGTGTCTCCCCTCATATGTCGGTGCTTGGTAATTTGATTGGGATTTGAAGTGTCTCCCTCCATTTGTAGATATTGGGTGATTTGATTGGGGTTTGAAGTGTCTTGTAGGTTGAATATGGGATTGTGATGTTGCAGCAACGGAGTGTCTTCTATGCTTACGGGCTTTAGTATTGTAATGGGAGTGATGGGCTTGGAACTGGAGCTACTAGCTTGAGCGTCAGCCTTGGGTTCTTTTTGCAGCCTTCCTTTGAATCTTAACCAAATTCTTCCCTTTAAGAACAGGCTTGGTTGGGTTAATCGAAGCTAGGTCCCCATCCACATCAATCAATTAACCAAACCAACACACACAATCATGCAATGCAATTTTAACATAGACCGGCCTAAGGGTAGGTTCTAAGTCATTACATTGTAGGGTGGGTTTGTTGTTTCATTGTTTCCCATAGCTAGGATGTTACACCTCCCAACTTGTAATATAATGATATAGTGACTTTAGGCTATAAGTTGGTGAATTCGCCACTGGGTACCCAAATCTAATGAAGACCGGTGATCCGTGGTTACTACCACCACATTGTTGTTGAAAGGGTTGCATACATATTTGTTGTTTTGATGGCACACACTATGATAGTTAGGGAAAGCTCTTAACAAACAATACATACAACAAAGTATCATACAACATCTCAACAACCATAATAAACAAACAAACAACAATATCATGCAAGACCATGCAAAAACAAGGGTACACATTTGGTCACTTAAGTCTAATATGAAACTTAGCCATCGACATCCCCAGTGGAGTCACTGTCACCATTGTTAAAGACTGCAAAAGTGCCTCTAAAAAAAGAGAGATCTTTGAGTGCTTTTAGGGGCATCTCTCTTTTTGGGTAAATAGTGTGGAGTTGCCACTTATTTTTTATACAAAAAAAAATAAGAAAAAAACTAAATACAAAATACATGACTGAATTGTTTCATTCTCACTGATTAAATAAAAAAAGAATACATGCTTGATAAATTGAGTATTACATGGCTTTGGGTCCTAGTTACAGGCTACCAAAAAAATAAAAATAAATAAAGATAAAGCCTAGGTTTACCTATCCAAAGACACTAAATTCAGAGGCTAGATTCTGGAATGAGAAGATGTTAGGCACCCATTCCGCCCAGATAGAGTTTGGTTTTCTAGACTCTTGTGACCAATGTACTCCTTATATGCATGACATGAATGCTATGTTGCACACATGAACAAAACTAATCAAAACGGACTCACATGAATCTATTTCATGAATATGCCCTCTTCTTTGTTTTAAAAAAAAAAAAATTGGATCTGTGTTGTTATAAAAAATTGAATTGGGTTTAGAAAAAAATTAGATCTGTTTTTTAGAATTAAAAAAATGGTTTATTGATGAAAGAAAAATCAGATCTGTTTTTGAGAACTAAAAAAAATTGGGTTTTTGATGAAAGAAAAATCAGATTTGTATATTAAAAAAAACCAGATCTGTTTTTATATGTGAAAACAATATTAAGAAAAAGATTTTTTTTTTATTTTATTTTTTTATTTTTTTAAGAAGAGGACTTTATTCATGAAATAAATCTATGCTACATGCACTAAACAAACAAACAAAACCACTCACAACCCTTTTTTTTTAATTTCAAAATCTTCTATGTTAAAAAAATCAGATCTACATCTAAAGAAAACGTAGATAAGTTTTTTAAAATAAGAAAAATTTAGATTTGTATCTAAGGAAGATACAAATCAGTTTTTGTTTAAAAAATTTAGATCTGCATCTAATGAAGATGCAAATCAGTTTTTTTTTTTTTTTAATTTTTTTTTGAGAAAAATTTAGATCTGCATCTAAGGAAGATGCAAATCAGTTTTTGTTTAAAAAAAAATTCAGATTTGCATCTAAGGAAGATGCAGATCAGTTTTTGATTTAAAAAAAGATGTAGATAACATGTAGATTTTTGAAATTAAAAATAGATCATGACAATAATAAAAAGAATCAAGAACATATTTCAACAAAATAAATCAACAATTCATGATATGAATATTTAAAACAACTAAACTGAATGAAATATATAAACATGCATCATCACAATAATAGAAACATAAGAAAAATGTTGACAATAAGTAACCTCTTGCATGGAGCACTCTTCTTCTTGAGGGGATATTTTAGGGTTCAAAGTAATTTATGCAATTGTCTTTGAAACCTAAAAACCCCTGCTTTCAAAAAAGAAATTCTCAAGACTAAAGCCTCTAGAACCTCTTTAACGTAAAAGAGAGAATTTCCAAAAGGGGGTCAGAAATATGAGAAATTTGAGAGTGTGAAAAAGTGTGCTAAATTTTGAGATCCATTCCCTATTTATGGGGGCTGAAATGCTTAAAAATAAGCAAAGATGATTAGAATATGAACTGGGAGACGACCTTGTGCTAAAAAGTCGAAAAGGATGTGTTTTATTGTCATCCGAAGATCGTCGGGCCAAAGCCTTAATGGGTGCCATTTAGCATTTTGAAAGTGCTGATTGGAACTTCAAAAGTGCCGAATGGAACTCTTGGATGCCAATCGCGCTTTCGTCTTCGGGTGCGTTTTAGACTCATTTTTTAGGCTTTCTTGAGCTGAGACTTGCACTTAGACGTGTTTTCAATCCGTATTCTATGATTTTTAACTCTTTTCTAGATAATTCAGGTCTTTTCAGTAACAATTATCTCATAGATAAATATTATAAAATTAATCTTGATAAAGTCTAAATTATCCATAATTTTATTATTATCCAACCATCCCATTTATTCCCATGCAAGAAATTCTATTTTTGACACTAATCATCAACCAATCACAAAATTATTTAATTAATTTTAATTATTTAGCCAATTATAATTAATTAAAATTAATCATGCGTGGTCGACTCCACCTAGACATAATGCATGTAGACTGTGCAAACGTGATCATGCGATATCTTCCAATTCGACGGTTTGACTTGGAAATTGGGCATACCGTCGCGACTATTAGAACTTCAAGATCATTTTTATGATATGTAATGAACAAGTTAATGCATGTAATGCAATCAATATTTTTTTGGGTACACAGATGGTCATTCCAACCATTCTTCTTGATTAAATCATGGGTGCAAAATCAAGTGTCTACACCTGTATGTGTGCTTCTCGAGAAGACTCAAGCTTAGTAGTGCTAAGCTTACCCCTTTTTGATGGTTCCTCTCTTTTCTCTCGTGTATCTCTCCTCTCCCCAAAATTTGCCAACCACTTCCCTCACACCATCTTTATTTATAAACTTCCCTTAGTGGGGTTGTCGTGATGAGGGGGTGGCTTTTCATGTTGATGGGTCCTTCTGGGATATATTCCTAACCAGATAGGATCCATTTCTCGTGACTGATGCAACTCTTTGAAACTTCCACCTGTCGCCAAACGGTGTTTGGCAGGCAATTTGCCCCAAGGCACTGCTGTTCCCATTTGATATAGGCCCTAACCTAGTATTGGACCCTGACCCAGCATTGGTCTCCCGAATTGATATGGGCCCCGACCTCGTATTAGGCCCTATACTCTAAAAGCATACTAAGGCTAATGGATTGGATTGGGATTGGGGTTAACTCTTATACATCGGTAAAGAATTGGTCGGGTTTAACTTGTGTATGTTGGTGAAGGGTACTCGGCGTACTGTTTCCCCTTGGTAAAGCTAACCATCAGTCATTAAATGTGACAAGCAAGACAGTCTGTACACTTCGCGTGTGTGACTATAGCTGTCATATCTGACAACCAGGATCATCTAACGTTTCGTATACCACGGCATGAGTGTAACAGATAACAAAGGGAAAGTTATTAAATTTCCCTCCAAAAGCATTTAAAGCCACTTCTCCTATAAATAAGGCCAAACGTCCATTGATTAGTATCTTTATTTCATTTTTCTCTCTTAGCCTCCTTCATTTCGTCTTCCACAATCCTTCCCCTGAGATCATCCCTTTAGATGTAAAGCATCGTTGTAAGTTCTCTAACCTTTCCCTTACTGTTCAAAATTTATCTTTAGACTACCTCAAAAATGGGTTTTGCTCATTTATTAGGTATTAATGCTGTTGTGGCGGCCTTTAAGACTAGGTTTAATATCCCTCAGGAAGTAGATATTGAATACTATCTTGAAGGGAATATAGAAAACGATAGGCGTCCTAGGGTAGTTTTCTTTCCTCTAATGGCCATCCTTGAGGGTGGAGTTAGATTCCTTGTAGATCCTATGTTACTTAGGACCCTTAGTGTTTATGGGCTCGGCCTCGACCAATGTCTCCCCAATTTCTATAGAGTAATGAGTAGTATGAGTTGCCTTAATGAACTATACAACTTAGGGCTCAACCACCATGACATCAACTTCCTGTATGATATTTGTGGTAGTTTGAAAAACGGCTACTACTTAAAAATCTGAGACCCCGTAGTGAGACTCATCTCATGCCTCCCTAACTCTAATAGGAACTTTGCAGGGGAGTCATAAAAGTGAGTGGGAACTGGCTCGTTGGCGAACTCATGTGCCCAACATCGCCTCGGCTAATTGGTTGGTATCTTTATTTTTCTAAGCATGAGTAGTGTAAGGTTGACCACTTTTTCTTTACCTCCCCACCCCCCCACCCCCCCCCCCCAAAAAAATTTATTTTTGCATATGTTCCATCATATTCTGTATATGTGTTATATATATATATATATATTTTCTCTTCTTTTTTTTTTTGAATTTTCTTTTGCTGACCTTTGTTCTTTACTTACCTGGTTTTCTGTTTTCAACGTAGTTTCCAAGCGTTTCAAACTAGATCTTGGCACTGTGCTTGTTTGGGATTTGAACCTTGTGCTACGCTCGGAGATTTTCGTCCATTATGACAGGTAGCTTAGAACTTCACACTTTATTCTCGGCTACATTCCATCCTACAAAAGCTACTAGGATCAGGGATCCGCTTTGATAGTCGACAACCCCTTGCTATCTTACATAGATGTCTGCCTTTCGAGATTCCTACCAAGAGGCCTTACTGTGGGTGAAGCTCGGGAAAGAGGACCTCGTCTTATAAGGGAAAGTTCTTTGGCACCAATTAGTGATGGTTCTGGGGATACAATTTTCCAAGGTAGAGCATAGCATACTAGTAGAAGAGCCACTGTTGCAACCCCAGATGCCACCATGTCCAACGGCGTAACATGAGTATTGAGCGCTACTTCTTGGAAGCTCAGCTAGCTGGAGGTCAGATGACCCCTAACAGGCTACACCCCTGCGTTTTAAGGTCACAACAAGAGGCTGAGAACTGCTGATGAACCCTTTTGAGAGCCTAACGTTCCCCTGCTAATTGCACCCCTTTTCAAGTCATGGCTATCTTGAATCCTCCCCCAACTCGGGGCACTATTTTGAGACTGAGGGCCTTTGACCGACCGGCCATCACTGGTGTTGACGTGGCTTTATCCACTACTCTCTCATCCTTAGGTTGGTGTAGTTCCTTCAAGCTAGGGGACATGTCTCTCCCTTCAAATTCTTTCATGCAGACCTGGAGAAATGGGCTCAACGGTCGGCCATGGGTAGCTCGGGGTAGGCCTTGCTTCTCTCTGAGGATATGAAGTACTGATCGGATGGCAGGGATGAGGTTATTGCCCTCAACTTAAAGTGGCACATCATTGCTGTAAGTGGTTCTGATCGGGATATTTCTTTCCTGTTGTTTCATATTTTATTTAAGTACCCTCCCCCAACTCTTATTTAACCTTGCCCCATTTTTTTCTTTTATTTGCCTTAGGCCACTCAAATGACACATATCCTTGAAAGTCAATTGAAACTGGCCATTGAGGAGGCAGATGGGGAGAAAGCCTTAAGAAAGTGGCTGAATCCACCCTCCAGGAGAAGGTTCAAGAGTTGGTCCATATGGAGCAAAGGGCCCTGGTAGTTGAGAGGGTCTGGGACTCTACCGCGTAGAGGGTTAGGGTGCTAGAGGGGAAGCTAGAGGATTTCGATCTCTAAGCTGGCTGAGTCAATCAGTGTGGTCTTAGCCCGGGATAAGGAACTCGTAGAGCTAAAGGGGATGATGAAGTAGGTTGAGTAACAATTTTATGACATGGGTTTCAGTGATGCTGAGAACTCAACGCCCCGCCATCTCTCAAGCTAGATGAATGGGGTTCATGCAGGGCTGGATAGCAGCCATAGAAGCCTTGAACCTGCTTAAGACCTCTCCCTTCAGATATCCTACCCAGCTGCCACTACCCAATAGCCCTCCTATCCAAGCCCAGATCGGGAGATAACCTGCTATAAAAAGTGAAAAAGGAGAGGAGGAAGGGAAGGATAGTGCCAGTATGAGAGAGCTTGCCAAGCAAATCGATTCCCACGTTGTGGTGGTAGACCTAGACAATCCGGCTTCTCCTGTAGCTCCTGAAGATACTGGCACCTCGGAGGTTGCTCTTGCATCGACCGCCCCCTCTTTTGGTGGCGCTTCCCCTGTCCTCCCTGATGCTGCCCAAGACCCTTCTCCTTAAATGTTTTACAATGTTTGTATTTATTATTATTATTATTATTATTATTATTATTATTATTATTTATTCCAATTCCCCTTTGTTTGGAATTTAAACTCTCCTTTACTATTTATGGATTAAGCCATGTTTTGGTCACCAAGTTGTAGGACGCCTTTTTATTTTAATATAAATTTGATTAAATTTGTTATGAGTAAATTTTAAGTTTAGTTTCACAAATTTTTACAAGTGTTTACAATCGGGAAATATTGTGATAACCAAATAGCAATAATCAACCAAATCATTAATAATTCCCGCGTTGTGATAGGCTTTCCTCCCTTATGAACGTTTCTTGCTAATTTGGTAACTGGGGTTAATTAGAGTGAGATTTCTGTTTTTGGATAGTCTTCCCCCAAATTTTTATCTCACTCGTTGATCGGAATTGGTTCAAATTAGCTCTCTGCCCTTAGATATTTTCATTATCTGTCCTTAGATCAATTTGTTAAGGTTTTCACCTAGTCAGTGATCGAGGTCAGACTGAGGCTTGGTTTTTGTCCTTAGATAATTTTTTTTTGGTTTTGACCTGGTTGGTGACTGGGGTTAGGCCGATGCTAGGTTTATGTCCTTAGTCCCTTTAGAGTAAGAGTGTGTAATGCAACAAATATAATTTAACACTGATAAAGATGATCGCTTTTGTTCCATTCTTCCGAAGAGAATTACCGTGTAAAACATCTCATCATAATGGTTGCACTTTGTGGTAGTATCTTTTTAAATTTCTCACATTCCAAGGTTGGGGAAGTGGCCTTTCCTCCATATCCTCCAAGTAGAAAGCCCCAGCTTCTACCACTGCAGTGACCCGGTATGGGCCCTCCTAGTTTAGAGCCAACTTCCCTGCACCTTGATCCTTCATATTTCCCACTGCCTTCCGTAAGACTAAGTCCCCTACAACAAAATCTCTTGGCTCTATATTTTTGTCATACCTCTAAGCCAACTTCTATCGATAGTCGTTCAATCTGATCAAAGCCATCTCTCAGCGCTCTTCCAAAAGGTCCAATTGCTCGGCCACGCAAGCGTAATTATTTCATAGGGAGACATCTGAGATTCTCATACTAGGTAAGCCTACCTCCACGGGAATCATAGCTTCATCCCCGTAAGTCATAGAAAAAGGGGTTTTACTCGTGGATCTCTTGGGTGTTATGCGGTAAGCTCATAGCACATGAGGTAGCTCCTTGGCCCATTTACCTTTAGCCCCTTTTAGCATTTTCTTCAGCCCATTAAAAATTTCTTTGTTTGTCGCTTTTGCTTGTCCATTAATCTGAGTGTATGCTCGAGTTGAATATCTATTCTTGATTCCGAGGTCATTGCAATATTTATGGAAGGCCTTGCTATCGAATTGTAACCCATTATCTGAAATCAGTGTTACTGGGATCCTAAATGTTATGATAATAGTTTTCCAAAAAAACTTTTTCACATCTACATCTCGAATGTTTGCCAAGGCTTCAGCTTCAACCCATTTCGTAAAATAATTTGTAGCAACTATGGCAAACCTTTTGTTATCAATGGCTTGAGGAAACATCCCCACAATGTCTAACCCCCACTGGGCAAAGGGCCATAGGCTAGAGATCAGGTTAAGGTTCCCTTCTGACTGGTGGATATTTGGGGAATGCTTCTGACATTGATCACACTTCTTTACATACTTGGTGGCATCCCTTTGCATGTTTGGCCGCCAGAATCCTTGTGTCATAGGTCGATGTGCTAGCGACTGTCTTCCTATATGACTTCCACAAATTCCTCCATGCAACTCAGTTAAGAGACCCTCCACATCCCTGGGGTGAAGACAGAACATATATGGTCCTTTAAATGACCATTGGTATAACCTTTTGTCTTTAGATAACCAAAATTGGGCCAAAGTCCTTTGTATCTTTTCGGCCTCCTTTGCTTCGTCTAGCAAAACATTATTTGTTATAATGATACAATAGGATCCATCCAACTTGGGCCGGGTGTTGATACTACAGATACACATTGCTGACGTTCTATGCTCGGTTGGTTCAGCACCTCTATCAAAATTATACGAGGAACACAATTGTCCATGGACAAAGCTAGAGTGGCCAGAGAATTTGCATGACTATTCTGTCCCTTTGAAATCTGGGACACCTTCACCCTTTGAAAGAAAGCTAGTAGTGTGCCAACCAACTTTAAGTACTTCGCCATCCAAGGATCTCTTGCCTTAAAACTTCCTTCCACTTGACTCACTACCAAGCGTGAATTGAAAAGATCTTTACCTTTTTTACATCTAACTTCTTAGCTGTTCTAAGCTCCGCAATTAGGGCCTTATACTTGGCTTCATTATTGGAAGTTCGAAAACTCAACCTTAATGAGTGCTCTAACCTTACGCCTTTGGGAAAATGTGTACAATGCCTATTCCAATGCCCCAAGCATTAGATACCCCATCGACATACACTTGCCAAGGTTTGACTGAAACTTGACAAACCCTATCTATACTACTCATCGAGGGGGTAAACTCTTCCACAAAATCTGCCAACACCTGCTCCTTAGTAGTGTTCCTCAGTTTTTATCTCACATCAAATGACCCGAGCCTCGTCCCCCACTTTGCTATTCTTCCCGTGAAATCAGACCTCCTCAATAGCGACTATAAGGGGTGTTCGGTTAGTACATTCACCGTGTGAGTCTAAAAGTAATAGGACAACTTCCTTATTGCATGGATCAGCACTAATGCTAACTTCTCCAATGGCAGGCATCGCATTTCTGAATCTACCAGGGTTTTGCTGATATAATACACTGGCCTCTATACCCTATCTTGAGTTTTCTATAATACCGCACTCATAGCATGATTGGACACTACCAGATACATATACAGGTCATCCCCAAGCTCAAGGTTGGACAAGATAAGTGGGCTCATCAAATAACACTTCGATTCCGGAAATGCTTCCTCACATTCCTCAGTCCATTGGACCCTTTCCACTTCCTTAGTAATTGAAAGAACGGTCTACTCTTGTCTGCCGATTATGAGACAAAATTATTTAGTGCTGCAATCATCCTCATGAGTTTCTGTATGTCCTTAAGTGTGCTAGGCAAAGCAAGCTGTTCTATCACCCTAATTTGGTCTGGATTCACCCCAATGCCTCGATTTGTAATCATATACCCTAAGAACTTTCCGGAACCTACTCTGAATGCACACTTATTGGTGTTGAGGCGTAGTTTGTGTAGCCTCAGGATTTCAAAGGTTTCGTTTAAGTCCATCACATGCCTTTCATCCTTCTTACTCTTGACTACCATGTCATTGATATAAACTTCAACCATGCTCCCGATCTTATCCTTGAACATTCTTGCCACCATCCGTTGGTAGGTGGCTCTGGCATTTTTCGGCCCAAAGGGCATCACGGTATAATGATAGTTGCCCTCAGGGCTTATGAAAGACGTCTTCTCTTAATCCTTGAGCACCAAAGTGATCTGATGGTATCCTTGAAAAGCATCTAAGAAACTCATCCTCGGATGCCCATAAGTGGCATTAACTAATTGATCAATCTTCGGGATAGGGAAGGGGTCTTTCGGGCACACTCGATTCAAATTGGTAAAATCTACATAGACTCTCCACTTCCTATTATTCTTTTTCACCACCATTGTATTTGGAAACCATTCAGGGAAGAACACCTCTTTAATAGTCCTAGTCTACTTCAACTTTTCTACTTCTTCCTTCACGACTACCACATGTTATTTGGCAGATCTCCTCGACTTTTGCTTTTTAGGAAGGAGTAGGGGATCTACATTCAACTTATGGGTGATGAAGGTCAGATTCACACCGAGCACCTCATATGGACTCCATTCGAAAACATCCAAATTTTGTACTAAAGATAACAACATGGCAACACGGTCCTCTGGCAGTTGGCTTTTTTCGACATGGAAATATCTATCTTCATATGGGAGGATTCTAATCTGGACCAACTCTTTTGCACTATCAGCCTCGGTGCTCCCTTCGGGTTTCTGTGATTGCTATAATGATTTTGGTTCCACTTACTCCTTTTGTTTGATCTTATGATTAATCGTAGCCACCAGGCACTATCGTGCAACTTACTGATTCCCCCTGACCACGAAAATTTCATCTTGGTGGGGGAATGTAACCTTTGTATGTGGTATGGACGATACCGCTCGTATGACATGAATCTAGGGCTGACCAAGAATTGTTGTGTACGGAGAAAAGGTAATAACATAAATGAAGTTCACCATTACCTCCTTCCTTTCTGTCATAACAGGGAGTGAAATTTTCCTCTTAGGTACCACTACCTTCCCATCAAACCCCACCAAAGGCATGTCATACTTCGTCAGATCTTTTGGCTTCAAACCCAGGCCTTTATAGAGGTCGGAGTATATTGTCTCAGCCCCGTTCCCTTGATCTATCGACACCTATTTGACCAAAAAGCCACCAATTCTCGATGCCACAACAAGGGCATCATCATGTGGCTGGGACGTCCCCTCAAGGTCATCATCGTTGAAAGTGATCGGCTCTCTAGTTGACCTTAGCCTCTTCTTTGGCCGATCTGTAGCTTCCAAGCCTTATTAGGGAGTAATGCTTAGAACCCCTTTTCGGTGACTTACACTTGCATCGATGGAGGCCATGTGGATAACTTCGATAATTCCAAGGGGCGAAGGGAGCGCATTTCCTCGGTTCCCTAAGGTTTGCCCTGTCGTGTTACCCCTTTGCCCAACCATAAACTCCTTCAAATGTTTAGCCTTTACGAGCTATTCCAAATGGTCCTTGAACACTTTNTGCCTAAGCTTACCCTTGTTGAGGTCCAAAATATCACAAGTAATGTGTCAAGGCCCAAAATATTACAAATTTAAGAAAAGAACCCATTTGGGCCTTCAAAGAAGGACAAGGCCCAAATTCATCAATCAAGGTCCATTTAAGATAAGTGAGAGGAGGTCCAAACCCATGAATGGGCAAGCTTTGGCCTTAGAAAATAAAGAAAAGGAAAAAAGGAAGTTCAGCCTAGCCCTTGTGAAGAAAACTTGCTGGGGAGCCTAGAAAGGGACTAGACCAGGATACCTGGGGATTCCCAAAAGCCCGGGATCTTCGAGATATGCAGAAAGAAGTCAGCTAGGATTAGGACAGCTCAAGAGAGCTTGCTCATAGACACAAGAACGAAGGTGGATGTGTCCCATTAGCCACCCATGGTTTAGAAAAGGCTTATGGCTTAGGAATCAACACTCCAAAAGAAAAAAGCCTAGTACCTCGAGGAATGCAGGAAAGTGGACCATGAAGGAAGGTGGCTGAGGATCTTTTAGCCTGACAAAGAAGAATTTGTCCATTTAGAGAAAATGACAAAAGGTGAAGTAGCCTAAAATGTGGATCTAAAAAGTAGCATCTAAGAGCTTTGGAAAAGGGAATTGAAAGTTAGCCCCTAAGACTTCCCGAAAGGGGAAGGTCAGCTGGGGACCTTTGGGGGGAAACCTTAAAAGGGGAAATAATGAGAAAATAAGGAAGTGACCAGCCACCAATTTTGCTGACACGCCATTGGTTCTGGTACCCAGAGCAGCAAATGGAGGAAATTAGTGGTACCCAAAAATCTTAGGGAGGTACTATAAAAGGGGATGGAGTCAACAACAAAAACCAGTTAGCAAGAGTGAATTAGAGTGAAAAGATCCTTTAGAAAACTCCTTTAGAATTCAAAAAGGGGAAAAATAGGAAAACTCTGTGAGGGATCTTGAGACAGACACTAGAGGATACACTTGGATTCAAAGGGATTCAAACCTCACAAGTCTTTGAAGACGCAAAAAGCTATCTAAGTCTGTAACTTTTGAACTAATTTAGACCTTGTAACACATCCTAGTGGAAAGAGGACCTAATGTATTCAAAAACTCAAGAAATAACGAAGTATTATTCATCATTATGAGGATCCCTAACATTTTAAATTACCTTTTACTGTTCCTTTACTGTTCTTTATCTGTACAATATGTATATATTTTGTATGTATGGATGTGTATGTGTTGTAGGATCCATGTTTTGTGCACAACTTGATTTGTAATCAGTCCAATATGGCTGCGGTGAACCAAGCTCAGTCCACCAAACACAAGCATAAGGCCTAGGATCCCTATCTCTACTCAGGCCTAGGTACTATCAAAGAAAAAAAAAAAAAAAAAAAAAAAAGAACCCACACCCCTTTTTGATGGTTCCTCTCTTTTCTCTCGTGTATCTCTCCTCCCCCCAAAATTTGCCAACCACTTCCCTCACACCATCGGCCTTTACTTATTTACTTCCCTTAGTGGGGTCATCATGATGAGGGGCTGGCTTTTCATGTTGGTGGGCCCCTCTGGATTCCTAACCAGATGTGACCCACTTCTCGTGACTAAGGTGACTTTGTTGAAACTTGCACCTGTCGCTAAACGGTGTTTGGCAGGCGATTTCCCCTAAAGCATTACTGTTCCCATCCGATATAGACCCCGACCTGGTATTGGACCTTGACTAGGCACTGGTCCCTCAAATTGATATGGGCATCGACCTGGCATTGGGCCCTGCACTCTTAAAGCATACAGAGGCTAATGGATTGGGCTTGTACCTGATGCCTGTATAGAAACACTATTTTTAGTTGTAATTATTGTAGAGAGGTTTTCAAGGGGTCTTATTCTAGGGTGAGAGCACATTTGTTAAAAAGTAACAAACATGGAGTAAAGATATGCTCTAAGGTTTGAATTGAGTGTCTTGTAGAGATGCATCAAATAGAAAATGCAAGCCAAGAGGCTACTCAGAGGAGTAAGCCTAAGCTAGTACCTTTACACGCTAGTCCTACTCCTAGTCCTATTCCTACTAACGGTATTATAGGTACAAGTCAACCATTTCAGAAAATAAAATTGACTAGGGGGGAACATCCTTTGGTGAGGGCTTTTAACAATCAATGTCGAGACCATTTAGATAGTCTTGTTGCTAGGACATTTTATTCTGCTGGGTTACCCTTTCACTTGGCTAAGAACCCATATTTTATTGAAATGATTAAATATGCTGCTAATAATAGTTTAGTGAGCTATACTCCCCTGGGTTACAATAAATCAATAACTACTTTCTTGCAAAAAGAGAGGGGACATGTTGACAAGTTGTTGGGGCGAATTAAAGAAACTTGGAAAGAAAAGGGTTCAAGCATAGTAATTGGTAAGTGATTGGTGAACGGATCCCCAAAGAAGGCCACTCATCAATTTTATGGCTACATTAGAACAAGGGGCCCTTAAAATCCATTGATGGTACAAAAGAGTACAAAGTCAAGCACTACATATCAAAATTTTTCCTAGAGGTCATAGCTGAGGTTAGAAGTCACAATGTTGTTCAAATCATTACTGATAATGCACCTATTATGAAGTTTGCAGGATCTATTGTTGAAGCTGAACATCGCACTATATTTTGGTCACCATGTGTTGTACATACCCTCAATCTAGCTTTGAAGAACATATGTGCAGCCAAATGCTCTCTTCATAATGAGGTCGCATATAATGAATGTCAAAGGATTACAAAGATTGCCGATGAAGTATCTTTCATTTGTGTTTTCATCATGAATCATTCAATGAAATTGGAAATTTTTAATGAATTTTCCCCTTTGAAATTACTTCTTGTTGCTAATACACAATTTGCTTTAATAATAATCATGCCTAAAGGATTGAAATAGATAAGAAGAGGTCTTCAAAGTATGGTCATTAGCGAGCAACAAACATCTTGTAGAGAAGATGATGTTGGAAAAGCTCAAACCGTGAGAGATTATATTTTGGATGAAGTATGGTGGGACAAGGCTAACTATATTCTTCAACTCACAGGACCTATTTATGACATGCTTTAAGTGGCTGACATGGATAGAGCTATTCTTCATGAGGTGTATGAAATGCGGGATTTAGTGATAGAAAAAGTGAAGAAAGAAATATACCGGTTCGAAGGCAAGCAAGAACATGAGTCTGAGTACATTTTAGGATATGGTATTCAATATATTCATTGATTGGTGGAACAAAAATTGTACACCACTTCATTGCCTTGCTCGCTCCTTGAATCCCAAGTAAAATTCCTTTCTATTCTAATTTTTCTTTTCTTCCTTTTGAAATAAATGAATTCATTTTTATTATTACTACTTACATACTTATTTTTTACTAGGTATTATACCAATCAATGGATTGTTAAGGTAAAAGGTTGTGTTCCTTCACATAAGGATTGTGACATTTTTGATGAGAGAAACAAGTGCTTAAAAATATTTTTTCCAGATATGGAAGATAGAAGGAAGGTGCATGCGGAGTTTGGTTTATTTTCAGGACATATGTCATATGATGGTCATTACATGGAAGAAAGCTATAACTTAGAATTAGTCCTATACGTGCTAAAGATTTAGTATTTGTTTATTCTAATTTTCAACTTCTTTCAAGAAAGAGTGATGAGTATACTAATGCTCTGTTTGTTTCCCTGGAAAACTTTTTGTAAAGATAGTTTTCCGCATTTTCCAGTGTTTGGTAGCACCAAAAAAAAAAAACCGGTCAACGGAAAACAATCTTTAGTTAATGGAAAACCCTAATAAAAATAAGGCTTATTTTTTATAGGTTGTTTTCCAATTTTTTTTTTTTTTTTTGGAAAACAATCGAATCTCCTATAAATATTATATTTTTCTATAGCAGTGGGTGTTAGGACATATGTGTTTTCACTTGTTAAGAACATATGTCACTTATTTATGTAAATTGGCTAATCTTTTGACAAAACGCACTCTATTTGTAATTGGGTAGTTCTAGGTGTTTTTAATACTTCAAGAAACAAGGTTTCAAGGTCAAGTGTTGAAGTCATCAAGTCTGTCCAAGAAAAAGCAAGCTGAAGTGCAATTTCATTAAAGCTCGACACCTGCTCGATAGCTACCTTGACACCTGCTATCTGTCGAGATTTAAAAATTCAGATTTTCTGATATGATTTTCTTGGGATCCGTGAATATGTTTTTAGGTCTTCTTTTCTCAAACCCTAAACATATAAAAGGATTGTTTTAAGAGCCGTCAAGTGTGACAAAGTTGAAAACTCATTGAGCAATTTCTGTTCAAGCAAATTGTGATCAAAAGACGAAGTTCTTGACCTAGTTCATCTTCTCTGAAGAAGTTGTGTGTATTTCACCATAGGGTTTTGTGACCAAGCATCTTCCTGATCTTCATCGTGTAGGATGAACTGAAGAACTTTACAGCCAACCTTTCTTCCCTAAGTTGGTGTTCTGAAGTCGCGTACTGGGATCGGCATTGTTAGTCACGTACTTGGGAGCGTGCATCAAAGGTGGGAACTTCGCTACAGATCAAGTCCAATTGGGTATTGGGGTAAGGGTTCAACTGTAGGTTGGTAAGGTACTTGGGATTCCTTTACTTGTAACCGCTTGATTTGATAATAGTGGAGTTTCGGGAGTGGTAGACCTGAAAATCACCCGGTGGGGTTTTGCCCGAGGTTTTTCCATTGTAAACAAATCACCGTGTCATTTATTTTCCGTGCATATTTAGTTATTTGGTGATTTGTTTGTGCTTCCATGCAATTGCATGATAAATTGATTAATTAATAACTTGGCTAATTAATTAATTGGTTTAATCACAAGGGTCATTCAGATTGTGCCTATCAGTGGTAAACATAATTTTTTGGCGCCTTCTCTCTCTCACGGTAAGCTCTCTCACTTTTTCTCTCTTCTCTTTGCTTTTTCTCTAATCATATATTCTTTGCTTTGAATTTCAAACTTTATTTTTTTTTTCTCTAAGAAATTTTCGGTTTGATGAATTCTAGGTAGAAATTACTTTTAAAAAAAATTAAAAATAAATACTTTATTGATGCAAAGGAAAACATATACAAGTAAGACATGCCAATGCTATGCATGTTACGGTACCAAACCAACCACAGAAACTTCAAAAAAAATTATAAAAAGAACAATGACTTTCTAGAACACAAAAAACATGCTTATCCTTTAAACGTAGACAAAACTCGTTGATATGCCTCCAAAATTGCATTGGCCCCTTCTAGAATAACTTGTGGCAGTGTTTGAATATTCTCAAAATAAACTTTGTTTCTTGCATTCCATATTGCCTAGGACAGAACTACCCAGTGCTCCAATTCCTTCTTCCAGGTAGAAGTTATGTCTTTTCGCACATAAAAGTGCAAAAAAAAAAAAAAAAAAAAAAAGAAGTAGAAAGAATGAATGAATTAAAAGATAAAAATATAAACATAATGCCTATATTCCTCTAATTGATTTTTCATGGGACAATCTTTACATTATATAATGAATGATAACTGTTTAGGGGAATTGTATTGTTGGCATATACATTATGCTGATACTATCACTACAAGAAAACTGGGTATAGGCGACGTTTTTTTTAGCGACGTTTTTAAATCTGCCGCTATACATAGTATATTGTGACGTTTCTAGAAAACGTCGCTAAAGAGAGAACCTTTCACGACGTTTCTTAAAAAACGTCATTGTAACGCAAAACAATAGCAGCGTTTCTTAAAACGTCGCAAAACGTACAGCTTTAGTGGCGTATATTTTGTTTATAGCGACGTTTTTATAAAACGTCGCTGTAGATATTGAAGAGACCCAACGTGCCTGCCAAAAAATTTTGGGAGGGAGATATAGCGACGTTTCTGGGGAAGATATAGCGACGTTTTAGAAACGTCGCTATATGTTCCCAAAATTTTTGTCTTCTTCCCACGCTGAAAATTTTGCTGAAAACCCACTTTTCAGTTCCCACGCTTTTTGTCCCTCCTTTTTCATTTCCTTTTTTTTTTTTTTTTTTTTTTTTGTCCTACACTTTTTTTATTCTTTTGTTTGACTTTCCCTTACACTTTTTTCTTTGTTTTATTTGTTGTCTTTCTTTTTTCACTCAGGCAGAGCCTCCATTTCCCATTCTATATTCTTCCCCTACCCTTTTCACTTCTACATTCTCTACCCTCTCTAGCCACCACCCATTGCCACCAACGTAGCCACCGCGGCCATCATCGACCTCCATTGCCACCACCGTACTTTTCCCCTCTTTTTGGTGTTCAATTTTTTTAAAGGGTAAGTCTTTGTGTTTTAGCTTATGGGTTTACTTTGATTTCGTTTTCTTTAATAGGTCATGGTGTTTTTGTGTTTTGGCTTATGGGTTTGCTTTGATTTGGTTTTTCTTTAATGGGTCATGGAAATTTTTTGCTAATTTTTATTGTTTGCTTGTTTTGGTTGGATTTTGGTGCAGAAAATTCTTATTCAAATTTGGATTTTTGAGCAAAAAGACTTGAGCATCAAAGGCTGAATCATTGTAAGTTTATGTATAAGTTTGTAAATTTTGTATTTTTTTTTCTACGTAATTTTTCTGTACTGTGTAGATTTTGAATTTTTTGTTATTAGTTTTGTGGTTTAACTAGGTTGAGATTAATTTTTACTTAAATGAGGAGATTCTAATGTGTACAAGGAGATTCTTCCATTAGATGAGGAGTTCTACTTAAAAATTATATCTTTGTTGTCATTATATATATGTGTGTGTGTGTGTGTGTGTGTGTGTGTGTGTGTGTGCTTGCTTTAGTTTTTATTTTTTCATTGAATGCAAAGAATGAGAATGAGAGAGAATTACTTATGGATGAGAATTTGTTTTTATTAAGCTGTGTTTTGTGTGTGTTATTATATTAGAAATTACAATTATTGCTTTATATGAAATTATAGTAATTTTTTACAATCTTGGAAAATTAAGAAAGTTGTGGCTTTCTTTATTTTATTTATTTTTTTATTTGCTGGTTTCATTTGGTGTTATTGGCCTAGGTGTTGGAGTTTCACTCTTGTTGTGAGTAAATAATCTCAACTAAATGCTCTTTATATATGTGTGTGTATATATATATATATATCTCTATATATTGTTACTAAATTTTCATGCACCATGACTCATTCAATTTTTTTGCAATAGCATTCTCATATGCAAAATTTGGATGATTTGGAGTACCTTTTTTAGTTGAGACATTTAGGCATAATGGGTAAGTTTCCTTATGTGTACCAAATGACAAAGTTTGGATATAATTAAACCTCAAATATTTTCTGCAAAGTGGTCCTTAATTTTTTTGCCTAATTCTTCCAAACTCTAACTCATAATTTTTTTTTTTTTTTTTTTTGTAGTGGCACCTTTATTTGCATTCCACATCATTTAATTGTCATCTTTTATTTTGTAGGTTAAGTACTCATTTATTGTGATAAGCTTGGACTTTGTTTAGAAAGGTGTTTGCTTGGCTTGAGCATAGTAAGTAATTTTTGCTTAAAACTTTATACTTGAAACGTTAATAATTGTGTTGGGTGGACTGTTGAGTTTGAGCAAGCGGGTGGCTTGCATGGTGCTATAAGGTGGTTTACATTTATATTGGAAGTGCTTACTTTTTATTTATTATTTTTTATAATATATAAATTATAAGGACAAAGTTATAAAATCATAATAGGCTAATAGCAAAAGGATATGTGAATATGATAACCACAATTTTCCACAAAGAAAATTGAAAATTTTTCATGTGCATTTAATAGTGCTTGGTTTGATGAGATTGAAATTAGTTGTAGTGCAGGAAATAATGTCACCTTTTGTTTGTCTTGTTATCATTTCAAGTTGACACTTGACATTGGAAAAGACCCAGCAAGAATATATATATATATATATATATATATATTTTTTTTTTTCACTTACTCACACAATAGCACAAGACATATAAATTAGTCGTTACACTATTGAAAATTTATAATCCCGCACTAGATGACATGGGCTTGATACACTCCAAAACATAAAAAGTAGCTAGGAAATTAAAATAATAGGGATCTCACCCTATTCTTAATATATTGAGAAGAAAAGAGAAATAACATTTTATAATGTTTATTCATTGTGAAGAATGAAAGAATGATGAGAATGACGGAGGGATAAGCTCTATTTTAGAACATCCTATTTTTTTTTTTTTTTGGGTCATCTTTTCCCTTGTAATTTGTAGCTATACTTTGTATCAAAATCATAACTTCTGGTTCTACAAAAATTTAGTACTCAAGACTCTTCTTTAGCAGTTTATACTTATAGCTCAACTGCACCTAGGAATAAATATGCAAACTTAATAAATAAGAAAACCATACCCAAAATACACTATTTATATAATGTACATGAATATGACAAAATGCCTTGATGAGGGCAGATGAATAGTGGGGTTTCCCTCAAATTCTTAGGAATCACTTTTTACTGCAAGAGATGACTAGATGAGCTTTGGGACATACCTATTTAGCTAGGCCTTCCAACTTTTATGGTGGCATGGTTTTCCTTTATTTCTTTAGAGACTTGACTTTTTTATTAGGCATTAGCTGTTATTAATTGGTTGGAATCTGATATTGTGCCTTTTGCTCCTACATTGATTAACTTGATTCTAAAGTGGAGAAACGTTCTAGCAAGGCCATAGATGGTAAGACTTAAACATATTTTAGAGAAAGCTACAATGTGCTGACTTTAGGACATGTTTGGCTCTTTCCACTTCTCTTGTTTGCTTTTTATTTGAACTTTGTAACTATGCTTGATTCTTTTATTAAACATTATCCCATGTTCATAGCAAAAAAAAAAAAAAAAAAAATCCATTGTCTTTCCCCTTTAGGGACAATTTATGGTATGTTACTTTCAAATGTGTACCACATAATGCTACTTCCTTACTTAGAATCTACTAGCATGCACAACACTATCATCAACAAATTGTGGTGCAACCTTCTTGCTTTTACGAAGGTAGCATCTTAGATTTCCCAATGCAGAGCCTATTTTACTTTTGAAGGGACAAAGTAACAAACTTTTTAGGATACCCACAAAAAGATAAAAGGAAATAAAGGAAAAGAAAAAGAAAACTAGAGTGGAATGATTTTAATGTACTATAGGCTATAGCATTATCCTTCCTTAACATTCATTTATTAAAACCAAAAAAAGATTTAATTTCAAAGGTGATTACATCCTAAGAGAGTATCTAAAAATACAGAAAGTTACTGTCATTACATTTTAACAACAAACATGATTACCAATGTGGCTTAATTCAAAAAATAATTACACATGTGAGTCATTTCTTGTAGAATAAAGCTTAAGTAACTACTACTACCTGGGTCTTCTGGATAGACATAATTTAGTTGGGCTAGCCCCCAAGCCCTTGGCTACAATTAATGATTTATCTAGTTAGATTATTTTTGTTTTTGGGACCATGTAGTTGTTGCAACTAAAGTTTAAAATCTCCCTCACTTAAATCTTAAACGTTCTCAATTAACTACATGGTGCTACAATTAATGATTTATCTAGTTAGATTATTTTTTGATTAATTTTTGGACTTAATACTTGTAAGCATTTTATATTTGTGATTATAATAATTGTGTTGAGGTGGATTGTTGAGTTGGAGAAAGCGGGTGGCTTGCACGGTGCTATAAGATGGTTTACATTTATATTGGAATTGTTTATTATTTTTTGATAATTTGGATGGATATTTTTGAGTTATATTTGTTGATTATTTTTTGGACTTCAATACTTGTAAGCATTTTATATTTGTGATTATGATAACTATATTGGGAGAATTGTTATGTTGGAACAAGCGGGTGGTTTGTATGGTGTTATAAGGCGGTTTACATTCATATTGGTAATGCTCAAGTGTTTGGTAATGAGCGCAATGGTCGTGTTCGAGGTGTGGGATTTGGCCCAACACCAAGTATGCATCCTGCCAAGAGCACTCCTACAATTGCTCAAGTAAGAAGCCAAGAAAGGGATGCTAAAGTGACTCAGTTGGAGAATCAAGTGGCTTCTTTGATGGAGAAATTGAATCGTTATGAAAACTTGGAGGAACGAATGACCCAATTGACGCAACTAGTGCAAAATCAGCAAAATCATTCTTCAGAAGCTAGTCGGGTATTAAATTTTAATGTTTTAAGAATGTATTTGGTTTTAAAAATTTTAAGTATAGCAACTATTATTTTGTTACTCGAAATTATTTCTTTATGAACTTATTAGATATTTTAATTTGTATTCAGGGTGGTTTCGATTTAGATCATCCATCTCCAACTCCTTACAGATCACAGGCTTCATCCCATCAAGAAACTAGCATATAGTGGTACATGCAGTATTTTAAGGACTCCATGGGCTATTACATAGTTATTTTGAACAACCACAATTATTTTGGAACTATTGTACTTGGTTTATAATATTGTCATAGTTTGGGTGGTTGTTTTTTTTTGGTATAGGTAGACAAATATTTTGTTCAATTTCAAATGATACATGTATTGGTATTAAACATATATATATATATATATATATATATTGACTATGGTTAAATTGTTATTGTGGAATATTAATGATCAATAGGTATATTTGATCTATTACAAGCTTGTGTTAGTTATTATTGAATTTTAAGCAGGTTTATACAGCATTAAAAAAAAAAAAAAAAAAAAAGAGCAAGTTTTTGCAACGTTTTAAAGACGTTGCTAAAAATATGAGGAAATCCTTTTTAGTGACGCCTTTAAAACGCCGCAAATAATCAATCCTATAGCGACGCTTTAAAAATGTCACTAAAAAACAAGAGAGCAAACGTTTTGGCGACGTCTATAAAACGTCGCTATATGATTGATTATTTGCGGCGTTTTAAAGGTGTCACTAAAAACGTCTTCAAAACGTCGCTAAATGTATTTTCTTAGATTATTTACGAAAATGTTATATTATTTAGTGACGTTTTAGAAAACGTCACAAAAAGTTTTTGAACGCCACTAAAGAGTAACATATGGTGACGTTTTTGGAAACGTCGCAATAGATCTATAGCGACTGCTCTATTGTGACGTTTTTGAACGTCGCAAAAAAAAACGTCGCTATAGACCATTTGTGTCTATAGTGACGTTTTTTGGGTTTTTAGTGACGTTTTCAAAACGTCGCCTATACCCAGTTTTCTTGTAGTGTATGAAGTGATGATATATTATGCGGATACATTATACATTATGTAGATACCCATATAAAGATGAACTCATAGCTTTTTATGTGCTATGTATGCAGGGGTGGCTTAATGTATTTGGGACCTAAGGAAAAAACTAAAATTGAGGCTTTTTATATGGAGTATTTAAATACGGTTTTAAAAAACAAAAATAAATATTAATTAAACTTTATTATCTTGTTTTAGATGCAAAAATTACTACTAAATTACTAATTAACATGAACTACGTGGATTTTTTTTTTTTACAAAGTCTATACACAAAAAATTTGACACAATTTTTCACACCTGTTGATGTGGGTAAGTAAAAAAGTAATGTTAGTGATGGACTTAAATAAGAACTAGTTAAAGTTTGCCAACTTGACTTCTGAAGAATGTAGTGATTTTTTTGTGTATTTTTTTTTTAAATATTTGAGAAGTACTACATTCACAATATTTTCACAATAAATCCTATGTGTTAATTTGTTACTGATTTTAATTTGAATTCACCATTGAAATTAATTTTTGTCATTAATAACAGTCTGTAACAACCTACCATTTAGGATTTATTATGAAAGTGTTGCGAAAAATGTTGTTGATGTAGCATTTTTCTTGTTTTTTTAAAATATTATTTCCGACTCTGTATGTATGTACAGTTCATATGTGTGTGTGTGTGTGTACATGTTACTGTTCATATAAATGAGCAAGATGAGTGGTAAAGATCATGAAAATTTGACAACTAATTTTAACGGTATCTATTGTCAAAATTTTAGTATGAAAACCAAATTCATTCTTGGTTTTTTATTTATATTGGTGACATTTGTTTGTTTGTTTGTTTGTTGTTTTTTTTTTTTTTTTTTTTTTTTTTTTTTTGAAGGGGAAATTGATTACGTTAGTTGGTTTACATAATACACATGTTTTAAATTATAAAAGAAAAAAAAATTGCATACCAAACACCAGAAAACATTCTCAAGCTCATTTTCAATGTTGTTACCAAACACCGGAAAATAAAATAGTTTTCCAGAAAATACTCTTTGGAAAATGAACTATTTTCCAGAAAATGTTAATGCTGAAACAAATAGAGTGTAAAGATCATGAAAATTTGATAACTAATTTTGACGGTATCTATTGTCAAAATTTTAGTATGAAAACCAAATTCATTCTTAGTTTTTTATTTATATTAGTTACATTAGTTTTTTTTTTTGAGGGGGAAATTGATTACGTTAGTTGGTTTACATAATACACATGTTTTAAATTATAAAAGAAAAAAAAATTGCATACCAAACACTAGAAAACATTCTCAAGCTCATTTTCAATGTCATTACCAAACACCAGAAAATAAAATAGTTTTCCAAAAAATACTTTTTGGAAAATAAACTATTTTCTAGAAAACGTTAATGCTGAAACAAACAGAATGTAAAGGAAAATCTCAAAAGTGAGACATTATTGGTGATTCTTGGGATGAACCATTTAGAGGATCTGGGTTGCTTGAAATTGCATTTTTATCACTAGATGAGCGGGAGTTGGAGGTTATGCTTGATACAAATGTTGAAGAAGATGATGTTGTTATATGATCATCTTGAAGTCTTGTCTTCTTTTTTTGTTTGAGATTGAATGTAGTTTATTTGAAACTTTGAACTCTTTGTTTGTACTTTAAACAACACTTTCTGTGTGTTTGTTTATTTGAACCCTTGGTTTGTATTTGAGACAACATTTTATAATGTCATTGTACTTGTTTGTTGTTTAGTCTTGCCTTTAAATTAATTTTAGATATGTTTTCAAGCATTTTAATGATATTATTACTTAATTTTAAAACTAAAAATAAACATAAATTATGTACAGAAATATTTAAATATACCTAAAAATAAACATTAATTAATTAATAAATTGCCATATCCCTGATGTAACGTATCCTAGATTTTTGAAAAAATGTTGTATCCCCGTACCCGTATTGGTGCATCATAGAGTTTATGGAGGGGCAGCATGACTTGATAAAAACTGTCATTCAAACGATGTAATAGGTCTCATACAAGCTACAATTCTTTCTCTGGATTCAACAACACAGATCAAAAAAAGTGACTATCACAAGAGCTGAAGGCCATAAGGGGAAAAAATGCCCAGCAAAGTATTAAAATTGATATTGGAAATAATTCATACAACCAGCCTAAGAAGTATGAGTATGACCATCTTCTGCAGCAGTTTCAAAGGTTTCACCAGCAACAAGCTCTGGGACTTCATCATCATCTTCTTCTTGCGTTGCTTGTGCACCAGCAGGTGGCTGCTGCTTCTGAAACTGCTCCGCCAGCTTCCTTAGGTTGTCCAAGTTATCTGGGCCTACAAATTGAAACCCATATATGTCAATGCAAGTTAGTCAACTGGATTGAGATAACAAAACACAACAAATTCATTTCCCGAAAGCCCATAGAATTAGTTTCTGTCAAGACTACTAGAAAAAAGTAATTTCCATCTAAATAATGTCCTGCAGCCATATAATCTTATAAAATTAATATAACTCCTTGGGTTAAAATAGCCTCATTTCCACAATCAATCAATCAAAGATTGGCAGTGGAATATTTATTTTATATTACTCTTACTTATGCTGTTAATACTCTTCATTTGAATCACATAAGCATAGATTATTGAATAAAAGAGACATTTCCCGTTTAAAAACTCCAACAACATAAAAATGGTATAATTTTCTGTGTGAGCTGTTTGACATCAGCAGAGGTAGAGCTTCTGTGGTCAACAAAGATGGAAGAGTGCTGGCAATCAATGACACACAAAATAATATTTAAACTACTTTGCTCAATAACAGTCCACAAGTCGGTTACGAATCCCTCAGGCAGAATTGTTTGGGACATTCTCAAGCCAAGATTTTTTGTTTGGGGGGTGGGAGGGTGAGGGGAACACTGTACACACATTGCCAACATTTGAACACATCCACCAGCAACTTCTTGCAGGATTTTGAAATGAAAACCATAAATCTCATTGTTTAAAAATCGTGAGTCAAAAGCTGAAGATTTTATCATTTGGATTCACCATCTTTGATTTTTTAAGTTCAGATTTCAGAAAGAAGATTATGAAATTGGATCTTGGGGATTTTGACTTCACGGGAAACGGATAACAGACATAAAGTTCCTGTAGTGGATGCCCTGGATTTTCATGCTTTTCTCTTTTGCAATTGTTCCTTCTTGTAGTGGATATCAATGCCCTGGTTTCACATTTTTTCTCTATTGCAACTAGCATCTACCTACCTAATTATATTGTGCAAAAACATCCACAATAGGCAATGGGCATGCATAACTTTCTAATCCAAAAAGAAAGGGAAAATTGGATTGACTAGTCTACTATATACAAACCAATTAGATATTCAAGGCACATTTAAGAAATATTTAACGTCAGTTAACTAGTAAAGACAAAAAGCCTTAGGTTAGCAAGCCAAAGAAACAATGTGTTTGTAATGGGGTCTCAAAATACAGGTAGCTGACAAATACTAATATGGAACTATTAGAACAAAAACATTATGATTTAAATGCAAGGAAAATATACATAATGGCATCATACCTAGTTGGTTAATGATCCCTGGGAGAATATCTTGCAATTCTGAAACACAATTTCAAGTCTTAGTTCTTTTCCATTGAAAATTATCAAAGAAATAGATGTGCAGCAGCGACAAATCAGTGACATGAATGAAAATCTGGGAATGCTAAGCATAAAGTTAGCAGACCCTCAGCAATATTACAACATTTAAATGGGCCACCTACCATTTCAGCAACTCATGTAGACCACATCTTGAAAAACATAAATATACAGAAAAAGCCACCAAAAGAAAAAGGCAGACAAGCATTCTAGCAAATATAAGCGGTAGAAGTAGAGAATTAGAAAATACTTTTTGTTTGAGGAGAACCACTAACAACCCAAGTGTTGGCAGCAATGGAAGCTTGAACTGGGATACAAGATAAAAAAAAAATATATATATATATATATTTATTAGTCATTGGTTGCCAAATAGAAAAGCAATTACAAAAACATTGGTGGGGTAAAAAGCTTAGGCTACACAATCCTAAAGGCATATTTAGATTATGAGTTTAACCTTTGGGATTAAGAAACTGAATGACAGCATCATCCCTGAAAATGTTAACTTCTTCAATAGCCGGGATGGTGTTCACCCCAATCCTCTTGAATATACTCTGAAGCCTTTTATCATCAGTGGTCGTGGCTCTGTGAATAGCCTTCTTTTTTCTAAGTACAAAAGCACACAAGACAGAGGCTCATCAAACTCAACTAAACTTACATACAAAAGGGACAAACAAAAACATTATGTAGCTTTTGTGAAAATTAATAGTACAAAATGATTAATCTTTCTGATATCATATTTTGAATGAGAAGAATGACACTTGGAGAATCTCTTCAGAATGTTTATTAAATTAAATCCTAACGGTTTATAATCTAAAACAATTATAGGATAATTTAAATTACACTTCCTCCTCCCATAACAATAGCTGGTATTGAATCAAATAAAAAGGAAAGAATAAAAAAATGCTTCCTATTACTGACCATAAAATGAGCAGCTCTTTCTAGTGAGAAATAAACTTTTTTTAGTTGATTAAGCTACAAAATGAAGTTGTACATATTCTATTGAACAAGAAAGAATGTCACACCTTCTCATGCTTCCTTTTCCACCAGTACGAACAGCAACAGCCATTTTCATGAGCCTCTCCCTATCCATCTGAGTAGGGAAAAACACTGAATCAATGACAACCCTTTTTCACATAATGTTTTGGGTCTCAAATCTGAATCCTAAGTCCAACAAAATTGTGAATGAAAGTAATTGGGGGATAAGGGTTTTCAAATAAAAGAAGCTTCTTTTCAACCCAATAAATTAAAGAAAAAGAAAATTAACCAAAACCCTAGCGTTTTGTAGATACTGGAAAGAAAAAGAGTAATAGCAATATGGGCTAAAGTTTCTGTATAAAATGAAACTATTTAACACAGTGAAGAGGCAAAACAAAGAAATGTTAGTAAATGTGTAAAATTCAAACTAAGACAGAAAACCTAATACAGAAACAACATTAAATAAATTTAAAAAAAAAATACCTTTGTTTTGGTAACAAAATATAAAATGTAGAATATGAAACGAAAAGCAGCAAAAGGCCGCCGCGGCAGTACACAGGCAAGAGAAAGAGAGCGACCTCGGATTGACAGATGAAGCTGGGGATAAATATGCCCTCCTCTACTTGAGTGCCCAATTCCTTTTTTACCCTCCAGTAAACATTAGGCCCTAATTCATTTCTGGCCAAAATGTCATTCTATATTTGGGTGTATTGTAAATTTCTTTTTTTTTTTGGGGAGAGATTGTGGATTGTTCATGCTTCCTTTTCCACCAGTACGAACAGCAACAGCCATTTTCATGAGCCTCTCCCTATCCATCTGAGTAGGGAAAAACACTGAATCAATGACAACCCTTTTTCACATAATGTTTTGGGTCTCAAATCTGAATCCTAAGTCCAACAAAATTGTGAATGAAAGTAATTGGGGGATAAGGGTTTTCAAATAAAAGAAGCTTCTTTTCAACCCAATAAATTAAAGAAAAAGAAAATTAACCAAAACCCTAGCGTTTTGTAGATACTGGAAAGAAAAAGAGTAATAGCAATATGGGCTAAAGTTTCTGTATAAAATGAAACTATTTAACACAGTGAAGAGGCAAAACAAAGAAATGTTAGTAAATGTGTAAAATTCAAACTAAGACAGAAAACCTAATACAGAAACAACATTAAATAAATTTAAAAAAAAAATACCTTTGTTTTGGTAACAAAATATAAAATGTAGAATATGAAACGAAAAGCAGCAAAAGGCCGCCGCGGCAGTACACAGGCAAGAGAAAGAGAGCGACCTCGGATTGACAGATGAAGCTGGGGATAAATATGCCCTCCTCTACTTGAGTGCCCAATTCCTTTTTTACCCTCCAGTAAACATTAGGCCCTAATTCATTTCTGGCCAAAATGTCATTCTATATTTGGGTGTATTGTAAATTTCTTTTTTTTTTTTTTGGGAGAGATTGTGGATTGTAAATTGGAATGGTATATTGTAATAGATTTGGACCTAAAATGGCATAAATTAAAAATAACTTGGACCAACTTGACTGTTGTTAGGGCAGTTTTTTTGCACGTAGTCACGTGTCTCTTACTGGAAGTGTGACTTTGCTAAGCCAGGATTTGTTTTAGGGAGTTCAACCCGAAACTCGACATCGGGCCTCATAGACCAATGGCTTTCGGTGTATTTTTAAGCCTACAAAATAGATGAAACCCAAAGTCTTAGAATCATAATAATAGTTGGAATAAATAAATGATATGCTTAGCATGATAGCTTTGATCAGATGGTAAGTTGATACGTTATTACTATGTATATTAAGTGATGTCCAATGTCAGAAAATAATTAATTAGGTGTCAAATGTCCAACAATGGGATAAGTTCAATAGTCTATGTCTAGTTGCAGTTCATTGTTCATGTTCAACATAATAAGGTATGTCCGACAATAGTAGTTCATTTCCAAAAAATATGTGTCCAACGGTGGTTTATGTCCAAATAATATATGTGCGATAGTGATAGATCAATTTATTAATATGTATATTTATTAATGAAGTATTAGTGAGATCATGTTTATTAAATAGTGAGATGATATTAAAATAATTTGCATCCAGCAGTAAAATAATAATGAATTAACATATACTTAAATACGTAATTTCAAAGATGGAGAAAACATTGACTTATCTTTTATATTTCTGACTCCAGCTGTATAGCAGCACTTAATTCTTTTTATGACTTGTGGCTCGGGCCGTATAGTGTTATTGAGCTGATAACCTTCATATTTTGTAGCTCCAACTGTATAACATCATTGGACTTAACATTTCAGCAACATGAGAAAATAAGTCCAGCGGTATAATAATATTAGTCGAGTGATATAATGATAATGAATAAAATATACTTAATAATATATTTGAAGACAAAAATATAATGAATTATCTTCATATTTTGTAGCTCCAGCCGTATCACATCAATGGGCTTAACATTTCAATAGCATGATGAAGTGAATCCTTTCATGGTGACTTCATGTTTGAAAGAGAAAAATGGGTGCAACTGGAGGGAGAGAGAGCATGTCCAGCCGTGTGTATCGGTTGGTTAAGTTTGTCTGTCCCCTTAATCATGCACTTAAATGATTTTTCCCATGTAATGCTCTTTTAGTTTTTAGTCAAGTATGAGTGATATTGTCTTTCATAAGAAGGGCTTTTAATTTCATAAGTTTGTGTCTTTCATAAAAATAGCTTTAAGTATTAGAAATGTATGTCTTCAATGAGAATGACTTTAATATGAAGTCTTTGTACCTTTTAAGAAAAAGGCCTTAGTATTGATGTTCATATGCCTTCCATGAGAAAAAGCTTTTGTAATGCGTTCTTGAAAGAGTGTTTCGTATGTTTTAGGATGTGTGGAGATGGTAAGAAGTATATATATATATATATATATATGGTGTTTGAAGATATATGAGAAGTATGTATGGGTATTTTGTGAGGAATGTGTTTGTAAAATATATGGAAGTGTGAGATAAATAATATGAAGGTTAAATGTAGTAAATATATGAGATTATAGCTGCTGCTGGAGTGATTTTTGTGTTATGTCATGGGTAATGTTGCTTTCTAAGAAGGAGGATTTTGTATGAGAAATAAAGAATGAGATGGAGATGTGTTTTTGGGCAACAAAATGATGAAGTTTCAGAATATTTAAGTGTGGGAGAGATAGATAGCAATGGATAATGGTGTGTTGTAATATGTGTGTTGTGTTGTTATCTATGAAGAGAGATTTTGTAAGAGAGATGAAGAAAGATATGGAGATCTTTTAGAGATATGGCAGCAAAATGAATGGAGTTTCAGAATATTAAAGATGAGAGAGGGATGGATCCCTCCTTTTAGAGTGTAGCTTGGTCCTCTTTATATAGAGCTAAATATGTAACTAGATCAGGACTAGTTGAAGGAAAATTCAGCAAATAAGGAAAAATCTTTGACAATGTAAGTGGTCACATTAGTGGGATTTTGTTTTTTAGCCAAAAGAAGCAAAGTTATAGACTTAATGGTGCTGTCACAACTGTTACAGTTGTTAGTCACAGCTGTGAGCTATCAAATGATGCCATCTGAATGAGATCCTTTGCTTGAAGGGAAAATATTTGGCATTAAATTCATGGTTTGGCTAAAAATGGTAAAATAATCTTTATGAGATCTTTTTATTTCTGATACCATAGCTGGAGCCACTGTAGAATGTGTTGGAGCTGTTGCAACTTTTGCAAAAGCTGTTTCTGCAGAAGCTATTTCTGCTTCTGCTGGAGCTGTTTGCAGCTTCTGCTAGAGCTGTTTTTGCAAGACAACTTTTGCTGGAGTTGTTTGCAGCTTCCGCTGGAGTTACTGTTGGTATTTTGGTTAAGTTTTCTCTTTTAGAAAATTATGCGTTTAGTCCATATATAATTTTGGTAAGTAATAGACCAGTTGGTTGATATTTGATGAAATTTTAGAGATGTAATTAAGGTCTTTTTGTATTTTAACCAGATCTTGGAGAGTAAGGCGAGCGTTTAATGCTAGATATGAGATATTAATATATATTTAGCCATATGCTTGGAATTGATTTAGATGAGAATAATATAATTTATATAAAATACTATAATCACATTTTTAAACTTATATTATATGATGAACATTAATTTTTATGTAAAGAGCATGGAGAGTTTTATCATTTTAAGTGTTATGTGATATGAGTGGCTTACTAAATGTTACCTATTGCACACTGACCTGTTAGAGTTCAGGGAATTAGGGAAGACATGCCAAGCAAAATGCTTTCCTTTATCAACTTCGAACCACTGGAGCTTTACTGAACATACTTCTTGACCCTCTAAACCACAACTCCCAAAATTTCCCCAATGAGACTTATGAGCTTGGATCATGAGCCAAAAAATGAGATGATGTGCTATAAGCTTGAATCATGAGCTTTGACGCCTTTTTGTGTAAATATGGGTTCTTTTGGGCTTTAGAAAAGATTTTTCCAAAATCCATGATAGTGTTAACGTGGTGCGGGTCGCCAATGAAATGAAGCCATGTGGTGTGAAAAATTTGTCCTCAACAATTGCATGTGAGCAATTACAGTAGTGGTGCTAAAAAGTTAACTTTTAGCAACTCAAAACGACATTTTATCTATTTTAACACTTCACTTTACAATACTTCCAATATTAAAGATTTTATTATTTTACCACTTCATTTAAATATTCTTTATTTATTTATATTTATTTATATCTATTTCTATTTCTTTCTCTTCCTCTTTGTCTCAATCTCTCTTCTTTGTAGCAATAACAACCACTCACAGCCATCATGCACAACCCACTACTAGCAAAACCAGTCGCCACAACCCATGGTCATAAATTCACTGTCCCAAAAAAATTCCATATCAAACCCACCCAAAACCTTCGTAACTATAATTAAAAAAAAAAAAAAAAAATCCTTTTTGTGTAAATATGGGTTCTTTTGGGCTTTAGAAAAGATTTTTCCAAAATCCATGATAGTGTTAACGTGGTGCGGGTCGCCAATGAAATGAAGCCATGTGGTGTGAAAAATTTGTCCTCAACAATTGCATGTGAGCAATTACAGTAGTGGTGCTAAAAAGTTAACTTTTAGCAACTCAAAACGACATTTTATCTATTTTAACACTTCACTTTACAATACTTCCAATATTAAAGATTTTATTATTTTACCACTTCATTTAAATATTCTTTATTTATTTATATTTATTTATATCTATTTCTATTTCTTTCTCTTCCTCTTTGTCTCAATCTCTCTTCTTTGTAGCAATAACAACCACTCACAGCCATCATGCACAACCCACTACTAGCAAAACCAGTCGCCACAACCCATGGTCATAAATTCACTGTCCCAAAAAAATTCCATATCAAACCCACCCAAAACCTTCGTAACTATAATTAAAAAAAAAAAAAAAAAATCCAACCACCACAAACCCACCATCCATACCACAACCACACCGCCACCAACCACATCACAACCTAGTGACCCAAATAAGCCAAAAACTACCACACAAACCACAACTCCACCGAAACCTAACCACACCAAAAGCTAATCGACGACCCACCACAACCACAAGCCACAGCCACAACCGCAACCACTCCCACCCCTATCCCTACCACCTAGTAAAATAACCAAGCACAACCGCTACCCTTTGCCACACCTAGCACTAACATAATGACCCCAGCGCCATCACTGTCCATGCTAAACTAACCCCAAAACCCAGCAATCCACAACTCACAAAACCCATAACCCACCAAAAAAATCCCAACCACAATGCACCAAACTTGAATGCTAGAACAACCCAAACCCAAGAATTCAAAATGTCAATGCCAATCTCAACAACCACCACACGTCGTCGCACATTGATCTCAAAGCCATTATCACCATTTTGCTGTGAGAGGCAAGAAAGGAGAGGAATCAATAGAGGAGAGAGAGAGAATTGACTTGAGAGAGATAAAGAGAAAGGAGAGAGTGAGGGAATGGGGAGAGAAAGAAAAAACTAATTTAATATTGAGAGGGAGAAATAGAAATAATATAATACTAGTAGTAGCTCACTATATTGAGTTGGTACTACTAGTAGTTCACTGTTATAGATTGGTAAAATTTTTTAAGTTTAGCACCATTGATGTTGGATAATGGGTGTTTGGAGTATTAAAATAGATATTTAACACCATTGATGTGGATGCTCTTAATTTCCAAATTCTATTTTTTTACCACTTTATTTAAATCTTATTTTATTATTATTTATTTACTCTCTCTCTCTCTCTCTCTCCTACAAGCAACCATCATCCCTTACAACCAAAATCCCAACCCAACAACCACTGCCACCAAACCCACCACCGTTGCACCACACACAATAAATAATGAAATGACCCACCACCAAAACCGAGCCACATATCTCAACCCACCAACCATTGAAACTACCACCACCAATCCCAGCCCAGCAATTGATTCAACTCCACCAACGAGACCCAGACACCGATTAAACTCCATCACCAAAACTAAAACCCAAATACCACTGAAACCCAGTCACCAATTCAACTCCACCATTGAAACTAAAACCCAGCTACCACCAAATCCCACCACCAATCCAAACCTAGCAACCACCGAAAAGACTCGCCACTAAAACCTAGCCATTGATTGAACCAACCAAAAATGTGAAGAGATAGAGAAGATAAATAAAGAGAATAGAGAGAGAAGAGGGAGAGTCATAAAAGAAAGAGAGTGAGAGTTAATAAAATATTGGAATTTAAGTTTACCAACTATGAATAGTAATTTGAAAAAGTACCAAATTACTGTAATAGGTTGGTATAATTTTTTAAATATAATAATCCAGTTTTTGCATGTTTTTAATGGTTTAGGTTGAAAATAGCAATTTGGAGGGCTTTACACCCCCGCTGCTAATGCTTTAATGTTTTAAAATTCAGATTTATACTCTTGATGAGTACTTAGCTTTTGGAAAAATGGCATTCCATCCATGCTTGGTATTATTAAATGTCATATAAGCACTCGTAATATGAGTTTTTTAATAGCCCACAGTCTTGAAGTTGATGATGTGCCAAAGGGAGACATATCACCAAATGCAAAATGGAATAACCATCTCTATAGAGAGAAAATGACACTGTTGCTCAATACAAACATAGCTTTGGGTAAAAAATCAAGACAATTTCCCTATCCTTCCAAATGACCTTTCCTAAAACTTTCCCCATTTCTCCCAATCTTTTCCCATAATTTTTACATCTGTTCACAAAATTTTCAAAATGTGATCTCATAAAAGGAATTTCATACATGATTTGTCGATTTGTAGAGCTTTCTCATGGATTGTTAAGAGTTAAGACCCTAGTGACATTGCCTAATCACATTTATGAGAAGAACCAAAGTTCAAAATCCTCTTTCCCATTGTTGTAACTATCAAATTATATGTGTGTGTGTATTACATTTTAAATGCAAACTATCTAATTAAATTTTTGTATTCAAGTTATTCTAATACTAATATATCTTTTTTTCCTCAACATGCAAAATGACTAATTTTTCCTTTGTTTTTTCCTCAATTATTATTATTTCCACACCACCCATAAGTCTGATTAACAGCAACGCCAGTCAACCATAGTCCAGTATAGGGGTGTCAATTTGTGTTTGCATGTCGGGTTCGTGTTGTATCGACTCACAAGTATCTGACTATATGGCTCAACACAAACCCGACATGTTTATTAAACGGGTCAAGATTTCTTGACCTTAACAAAACCCATTTATTAAACGGGTCAATTGTGTCGACCTGTTTATCAAATTTTATCAAAATGAAAAAAAAAAAAAAATAGTATTAACCAATTTGAATTATTAAAAACCAAAAAAAAAAAAATTAATATAAAATTCAGAACTAACAAGTAATTGTGTCACAAATAATCATTTAAAACTAAAGTATATTTCAATATCACAAATAATCAATCATAATATGTCAAAGAAAATAAATCATAACAATTAATAAGTTTATATACCTAGGATTTGAAGGGTATATTAATAATTTGTCATTTAATTAAAAAGGTTCATCCAGTTCAAACGGATTCCATGAATTGGACACTAACCTAACTTGTTTATTAAATATGTCAGTTATGTCAACCCGAGTATGACACTAACTCATTAAATCTCAACTCATAACTTGTTAATTTCGTGTCGTGTCGTGTCGTGTTGGGTTTTGCGGGTTGTGTCCAATTTTGCCTCCCTCCCTTGAGTCCAAATTTAAAATACTGTATTAAAGAAAAAGCAAATGAACTCAAAACACAAGAGTCAAGAGTCAAGACTTAGATAGGGCTGTAAATGAGCCAAGCTTTGCCAAGTAGTGTGTGTTTGAGCTTGACTTGTTAATAAAAATAAAATGCTCAAGCTTGGCTCGAGCTTGAGACAAGCTTAAAAACAATGTTTGAACTCGAGCTCGTGAGAATGCCAAAAAGTTTGAGCTTGGCTTGGCTTGACTTGGTTTGGCTTGATTAATTAGTTAAGTCAAGCTTGAGCTTAATATCAAGCTTAAACTTGAGCTCAAGTCAAGTTTTTTAGCTTGGGATCCAAAAACATCGCATGTGCTTATCACCAAAAATCAAGTAAACAAAAAGAAAAGAAAAGAAAATAATATGCTCATTTTATATTGCTCCTTGATGATGCCAAAAAATCAACGGTAAGTCACACGGTCCTTACGTGGTCAAAATAGTACCTGCACAACACAAAAAGAGAAGACTTAATAGAGAGCATAGGTGTGGTGTCAGCCAAATATCATTTGAAGGTTAAGTTAGAACTTCTCACAATTTTAGAGTGCCAGAGCTGGGGTGAATTATGCTTACCTTGGTTTGTGAGGGTTTTGGAGTTTTTATAGTAGTAGAGGGTTGACATCTATTCCTTAATTTAGAAGTCCTTTCCTTGTAGGAGTCCCTATAAATGTATTTTACGGAATTCTTTCCTTGTAGGACTCCTCTTGATTAGCATTGAACGTGGAACACAAGATATTTCCTTATATACACATGCGTAAAGGCCAAGTAAGGCCACGCCAGAATCGTCAGACTCATACGTAGTCTTCAGCTCTTTCACGTTAGCTTCCTATTTTGCCAATCACGGTATTGCCGTCAGCTTCAAGGTAGAGCTGTAGACTTCCTATTGTCGTTTCCAAGCAAGTGAAGCTGATGGGGTTATTTAAGACCGTCGCTTTTCACCTTATCATGGGAAAGTGCCAATATTGCAAAATTATCTTTATCACTTCTAATTCCACCCGTGATTAGAAAATGTTTAAATTACAATTTTACATAATTAAATCCATCCATTCATTATTTATTGTCTATAGCTTGAGTAATTGTTCAAAATACAATTTTTATATCCACATTTGTCATCTGTGCAACTATAATATTCACAAATCTAAATAAATTAACAGTCCAAAATATATAAGAATAAACAAGCTATAAATTAACATTCCAACACGTGTAATGTCATAATAATGAGTTTATTTAGTAAACATATATTAAGTTATAAACGAGCCCAAGGTCGGCATGTTTTGTATGAGCCCTATTATTTACTAGCTTGTTCATGAACAATTTTTTTGCTTGGGCTCAGCTTGTTTATCAAACAAGCCTAAAACAAAGGCTCAAACTTGGCTTATTTATAAACAAATAAACATAAACGAGTTTTTTTATTGAGTTGACCTCGAGTTGTTCATGAACAGTTTGGTTCCTTTAAGAATAAACAAGCTATAAATTAACATTCCAAAACGTGTAATGTCATAATAATAAGTTTATTTAGTAAACATATATCAAGTTATAAACGAGTCCAAGGTCGGCATGTTTTATATCGAACCTTATTATTTACTAGCTTGTTCATGAATAATTTTTTTACTTGGGCTCAGTTTGTTTATCAAACAAGCCTAAAACTAAGGCTCAAACTTGACTTATTTATAAACAAATAAACATAAACAAGCTTTTTATTGAGCTGACCTCAAGTTGTTCATGAACAGCTTGGTTTCCTTTAAGGCGCCGGACTCAGACCAGCAGCAGCAGACAGAGCGAGTCTGTGTGCCAAAAAGAAGAGAGAGAAATCATCAGAGAAGAGAGACATCAGAGAGAGGAAAAAAAAAAACTCAGATTAGAGAGGAGAACACCATACCTCAGCCGATTCTACTAGATCCGACGGAGGTGCGATGCCAAGCCACCAACGGAAGGGATTGACCAGTGGAAGAGGAAGAATGAGAGTATGCAAACTTGCGTGGCAGAACTAAGAGAGAGAAACGGTATCATATGTGTTGTTAATTTGTTGATATGTTGGGGGCAAAGTTTAAATTTTCAGGCTGCCATTTTTTTCCAAAATATTGGGGCTGATGAAAGCAAGTACTCAGAGAGCCCTTGCCCTGTTGGACCAATGCCTGAGCCTTACCATGACGCATGTATATGAAAAAAAAAAAAAATAGTATTAACCAATTTGAATTATTAAAAACCAAAAAAAAAAAAATTAATATAAAATTCAAAACTAACAAGTAATTGTGTCACAAATAATCATTTAAAACTAAAGTATATTTCAATATCACAAATAATCAATCATAATATGTCAAAGAAAATAAATCATAACAATTAATAAGTCTATATACCTAGGATTTGAAGGGTATATTAATAATTTGTCATTTAATTAAAAAGGTTCATCCAGTTCAAATGGATTCCATGAATTGGACACTAACCTAACTTGTTTATTAAATATGTCAGTTATGTCAACCCGAGTATGACACTAACTCATTAAATCTCAACTCATAACTTGTTAATTTCGTGTCGTGTCGTGTCGTGTTGGGTTTTGCGGGTTGTGTCCAATTTTGCCTCCCTCTCTTGAGTCCAAATTTAAAATACTGTATTAAAGAAAAAGCAAATGAACTCAAAACACAAGAGTCAAGAGTCAAGACTTAGATAGGGCTGTAAATGAGCCAAGCTTTGCCAAGTAGTGTGTGTTTGAGCTTGACTTGTTAATAAAAATAAAATGCTCAAGCTTGGCTCGAGCTTGAGACAAGCTTAAAAACAATGTTTGAACTCGAGCTCGTGAGAATGCCAAAAAGTTTGAGCTTGGCTTGGCTTGACTTGGTTTGGCTTGATTAATTAGTTAAGTCAAGCTTGAGCTTAATATCAAGCTTAAACTTGAGCTCAAGTCAAGTTTTTTAGCTTGGGATCCAAAAACATCGCATGTGCTTATCACCAAAAATCAAGTAAACAAAAAGAAAAGAAAAGAAAATAATATGCTCATTTTATAATGCTCCTTGATGATGCCAAAAAATCAACAGTAAGTCACACGGTCCTTACGTGGTCAAAATAGTACCTGCACAACACAAAAAGAGAAGACTTAATAGAGAGTATAGGTGTGGTGTCGGCCAAATATCATTTGAAGGTTAAGTTAGAACTTCTCACAATTCTAGAGTGCCAAAGCTGGGGTGAATTATGCTTACCTTAGTTTGTGAGGGTTTTGGAGTTTTTATAGTAGTAGAGGGTTGACATCTATTCCTTAATTTAGAAGTCCTTTCCTTGTAGAAGTCCCTATAAATGTATTTTACGGAATTCTTTCCTTGTAGGACTCCTCTTGATTAGCATTGAACGTGAAACATAAGATATTTCCTTATATACACATGCATAAAGGCCAAGTAAGGCAACGCCAGAATCGTCAGACTCATACGTAGTCTTCAGCTCTTTCACGTCAGCTTCCTATTTTGCCAATCACGGTATTGCCGTCAGCTTCAAGGTAGAGCTGTAGACTTCCTATTGTCGTTTCCAAGCAAGTGAAGCTGACGGGGTTATTTAAGACCGTCGCTTTTCACCTTATCATGGGAAAGTGCCAATATTGCAAAATTATCTTTATCACTTCTAATTCCACCCGTGATTAGAAAATGTTTAAATTACAATTTTACATAATTAAATCCATCCATTCATTATTCATTGTCTATAGCTTGAGTAATTGTTCAAAATACAATTTTTATATCAACATTTGTCATCTGTGCAACTATAATATTCACAAATCTAAATAAATTAACAGTCCAAAATATATAAGAATAAACAAGCTATAAATTAATATTCCAAAACGTGTAATGTCATAATAATGAGTTTATTTAGTAAACATATATCAAGTTATAAACGAGCCCAAAGTTGGCATGTTTTGTATCGAGCCTTATTATTTACTAGCTTGTTCATGAACAATTTTTTTGCTTGGGCTCAGCTTGTTTATCAAACAAGCCTAAAACTAAGGCTCAAAATTGACTTATTTATAAACAAATAAACATAAACGAGCTTTTTTATTGAGTTGACCTCAAGTTGTTCATGAACTTGGTTTCCTTTAAGGAACCGGACTCAGACCAGCAGCAGCAGATAGAGCGAGTCTGTGTGCCAAAAAGAAGAGAGAGAAATCATCAGAGAAGAGAGACATCAGAGAGAGGAAAAAAAAAAAAACTCAGATTAGAGAGGAGAACACCATATCTCAGCCGATTCTACTAGATCCGACGGAGGTGCGATGCCAAGCCACCAACGGAAGGGATTGACCAGTGGAAGAGGAAGAATGAGAGTATGCAAACTTGCGTGGCAGAACTAAGAGAGAGAAACGGTATCATATGTGTTGTTAATTTGTTGATATGTTGGGGGCAAAGTTTAAATTTTCAGGCTGCCATTTTTTTCCAAAATATTGGGGCTGATGAAAGCAAGTACTCAGAGAGCCCTTGCCCTGTTGGACCAATGCCTGAGCCTTACCATGACGCATGTAAAGCAAATCCAATGCCATCTCACTGTTTCAGGCACCCTTTTGGATCCTCATGCCGCTACCAAGATCATCTCCTTCTGCGCAGTGTCCGACCATGGAGACTTGAACCACGCCTATCAACTTTTTCACCATTTACCCAATCCATCCAAACTCATTTGGAACACCATGGTCAGAGCTTTTGCCGAGAAAAATGAACCCATTAAAGCTGTGTGTCTTTATAAGAATATGCTTCACATTGGCTTCTTGCCCAACAACTATACTTTCTCTTTTCTCCTTAGAGCTTGTGCTCACCTCTCTGATATCTCATTGGGTAAAATTTTCCATGCCCAAGTCGTCAGGCTTGGCTGGGAATCATATGACTTTGTGCAGAACGGGTTGATCCATTTGTACGCGACTTGTGACTGCATGGAATCAGCTCGTAAGTTGTTTGATACGAGTGTGAACCGGGATGTCATTACGTGGACTGCTTTGATTAATGGTTATGTAAAATCGGGACTAGTTGTGGTTGCACGGGAACTGTTTGATCAAATGCCTGTGAAGAATACTGTTTCTTGGAGTGCGATGATAACTGGGTATGCACAAGTTGGTTTGTTCAAAGAGGCTTTGGAGCTCTTTAATGATATGCAGGTTTTTGGGTTTCGGCCTAATCATGCTGGCATTGTGGGTGCACTCACTGCGTGTGCTTTTCTTGGCGCACTGGATCAGGGAAGGTGGATACATGCATATGTGGATAGAAATGGGATGGAATTAGATAGAGTGTTGGGCACTGCTCTTATTGACATGTACGCAAAATGCGGGTGCATTGAAAATGCTCGTAGAGTATTTGATGAGATGCCGAATATAAATAGAGATGTTTATGCTTTTACTTCTTTGATTTCAGGCCTAGCAAATCATGGTCAGAGTGGTAGTGCGATAGAGTTGTTTATTAGGATGAAGAATGAAGGAGTTTTTCCTAATGAAGTAACATTTATATGTGTATTAAGTGCATGCAGTCGAATGGGGTTGGTGGATGAAGGTATGAGAATTTTCAATATCATGAGTGAAGAGTACGGGATGGAGCCAGGGGTCCAACACTATGGCTGTTTGGTAGATCTCTTAGGAAGAGCTGGGATGCTAGAAGAGGCAAAGAAGGTGGTGAGAGAGATGCCCATGGAACCAGACTCCTATGTTTTGGGTGCATTGCTCAATGCTTGTAGAGTTAATGGAGATGTTGAGTTGGGTAAAGAAACGGTTGAGCACTTGATTCATCAGAGTCTAGACCATGGTGGGGTTCATGTTCTTCTTTCCAACATGTATGCTTCTGCTAACCAATGGGATGGTGTTGCAAAGGTAAGAAAGGGAATGGAAGAGAAAAGGGTACGAAAGCTTCCTGGATGCAGCTTGATTGAAGTAGATGGTGTGGTTTTTGAATTTGTAGTTGGAGATAGGTCGCATGCGCCTATGGAGGAGATCATGTTAATGTTGCTTGCAATTGACACACACCTCAAGTTTTCTTGGCATGATGATGACAGTGATGATGACATTGACTGTGATAAGATAAATGAATAAATCAACTTCTATATGAGAATTGGTGTATACACAGCTCAGCTGCCAATAAGGTAGCAAGCTCTTGAGAAATTCAAACCAATTGAAATCTTTGTCTCCACAGAAAATAAGGCCATGGAGACATATTCAGTTATTTGATATTGGAAATTACTTATGAACAAATTTTTTAAAAGAAAGGGGTTGTGAATATGAAGTTAGAGGACATTTGGGAATCTGTAGATGATACGTCATTGTTTTATTGGAGGGCGTATATAAGGGATTGGGACATTCAAACATTGAATCCTTATTATAATTAATTAATTTTGAATTTTATCCTCTTACTAGGACTAAAGTATACTTTTTGAAAACACAAGGGAGACTATCGTCTGAAAGAATTTGTTAAAATCACATATTTTTTGTCTCACATTAACAAATAATAAGTTGGCCAAACGGATAATGAAAGGCTTAAAAAAGGGTCAATATCCTTTACTGAAGTGGTTGTCTTTGTAAGTAGTTGCATTTTAATTGATTAGAGCTATTTTTGGCTAAGATCTTAGATCATTTGAATCACCTCATGCAAAATTTTGTCTATTTTAGCATAAGAACCTATTTTTTTTGTTTTACATACTCACTTTTCAAAATACCTCACATTAGATTATTTATTTTACACTATATTTTTCATTAAATATTAATTTTTATTGATTTTTTAAAGGGGGAACTGGAGAGCATGGTCTCCACTCCCTTAATTTTCAAGGTGTTAGTTTGTAACCTTGGATGCGGCAGAGAATGGACCCAATGTGGCTTGCAAATTATCCTAATCAGCAGCACGGGTACCAAGCCATGTTGGCTGATGGCATGCAGAACCTAGGAAGTGCAGATCTCCTAAGACATCAAGTTATGCAATTTCAGAAGCCTTAACAGTTCCTTCAACAGCCAGGGAGCCATACTTCACTGTTGCAGCAGCAGCAGCAACAACAGCAACAACAACAAGAACAAGCAGTTCCTCTTAATATCCTGCAGGCACAAACCCAAGTTTTATCAGAGAACATGCCGCAGCACCTTATACAGCAATCACTTAACAACCAACAAGAGGATCAGGCATGGCAACAGCAACATACCTATCAGAATACACTTCATATTTGAAGTGATCGGCTGCATCAGAGGCTGCAGTCAAATGTTATTTCTTCATCCTTTGTGAAGGCAGACTTCATGGATCCAACTACAGAGTTCTCAGCATCCTTAGCCCTAGAAAAAACATGGTCAGTTCACTTTGTCCTGAAGGAGTAGCAATATTTTGAACTTCTCCAGAGTTTGTCAGTCCATGCTAGCTGAGCAGTCACCCCAACAATCATGGGCTCCAAAGTATTCACATTCCCAGGTTGATGCTTTTACCAACTCAATGTCACACTCACCTTATCCTGGGAAAGATGCTACTGAAGAGCCAGAAATTTGTAACTCTGATTCTCAGAATCCTATTCCTTTTGGTGTTCATGTTGATTCATCTGGACTTCTACTCTGTGCCACTGTGTCTACTTTTGCTACATCAGTTGATGCTGATGTGTCCTCAATGCCATTAGGGGATACTGGATTTCAGAATTCTCTGTACAGTTCAGAGCAAGACTCCTCTGAGTTATTGAACAGTGCAGGGCAAGTTGATCACCAACCCCATCTCAGACTTTTGTCAAGGTATGAGCTGCAAGCAATTTGGGTCTTTCAATTTATTATTACTATTGCTTGCTTAATAGTCTTGACTAGATGATGCACTGTTTTTGTATAGGTTTATAAATCAGGGTCGGTTGGGCGCTCACTAGACATCTCCCAGTTCAGCAGCTATATGAGCCGCAAGAGGACTTGGAGCAGATGTTTGGAATTGAGGGAAAGTTTGAAGACCCTCTTAGATCATGCTTGTAGCTTGTATGTGTTGACAGGGAAAACGATGTGCTTCTCCTTGGAGACGACCCATGGGAGTAGGTATTTAAATGGATAGCCCTTTGATTAGATGCTTTTGAAGGTTTATCTATTAATTGGTTTGAAAATGGTTTTTTGTTAAATTTGGGGTTTCTTGTGACAACATTGAGATTGTGAATGAAATCCCTTTTCCCCATTCTCCTTCTCCATGATCTCCTTGAAAAGACAATGTAAAACTTGTTTGGTGACAGGTCCAGATGCTCTGTAGAGTTGAAGGCATTCCCACTAACATTCCCCCCTCCCAAAAAAAAAAAATAAAAAAAATAAAAATCATTGCCATTGCGTCTAAAAAAAAAAAGAAAAAAAGAAAAGATTACTACCAAAGTGTAATCCCAATATATATGGGATAATGGCATTTTGGCCAAAAATGAATTAGGTTAGGTCATAATGTTTATTGGAGGGAGGAAGGGTAAAAAAGGAATTAGGCATTCAAGTAGAGGAGGGCATATTTATCCCCTATCTTCGTCTCTCAGACCCGACAGAGCTCTCTTTCTCTTGCCTGTGTACTGCTGCCGGTTTCTGCTGCTACTCGTTTCATATTTATTCTACCTTTCATATTTTATTGCCAAAACAAAGGTTTTTTTTTTTTTTTTTTTTTTTTAATGTTGTTTCTGTCTTAGTTTGATTCTTTTATTAACATTTCTTTGTTTTGCCTCTTCACTGTGTTAAATAGTTTCATTTTATACAGAAATATTAGCCCATATTGCTATTACTCTTTTTCTTTCCAGTATATAAGAAAAAAGAAAGGCTCTTGAAATTTTCTCAGCAGCCTAACAGGGTACAGTATCTGCAAAGTGCTAGGGTTTTGGTTAATTTTCTTTTTCTTTAATTTATTGGGTTGAAAAGAAGCTTCTTTTATTTGAAAACCCTTATCCTACATTTACTTTCATTCACAATTCTGCTGGACTTAGGATTCATATTTGAGACCCAAAAACATTATATGAAAAAGGGTTGTCATTGATTCAGTGTTTTTCCCTGCTCAGATGGATAGGGAGAGGCTCATGAAAATGGCTGGTGCCGTTCGTACTGGTGGAAAAGGAAGCATGAGAAGGTGTGATATTCTTTCTCGTTTAATAGAATGTGTATACTTTCATTTTGTAGCGTAATCAACTAAACATAAAAGTTTATTTTTCACTAGAAAGAGCTGCTCATTTTGTAAAAACAAATAGAATGATAGGTGGACCACAACATTGGTCAGTAATAGGAATTAGGTTTTTTTTTTTTTTTTTTTTTTAATACCAGCTATTTGTTATGGGAGAAGGAAGTGTTATTTGAGTCAGAGCTCATTGGCACAAATATGGGATACGATAATATATGATTTAAACATTAACTTGAGTTTGAGGCACAACTGCCTTGTGTGCTTTTGTACTCAGGAAAAAGAAGGCTATTCACAGAGCCACGACCACTGATGATAAAAGGCTTCAGAGTACCTTGAAGAGGATTGGGGTGAACACTATCCCAGCTATTGAAGAAGTTAACATTTTCAAGGATGATGCAGTCATCCAGTTTCTTAATCCCAAAGGTTAACCTCCTAACCTAAATATGCTTTTATCCCGCCAATGTTTTTATAATTGATTTCCTTTTTGGCAACCAATGACTAATAATTTTTTTATTTTTTTTTTTTTATCTTGTATCACAGTTCAAGCTTCCATTGCTGCCAACACTTGGGTTGTTAGTGGTTCTCCTCAAACAAAAAGTATTTCTCATTCTCTTCATCAACCATTTATATTTTCTAGAATGCATGTCTGCCTTTTTTCGTTAGCTTTTTATGTATCTTTATTTCTTTCTAGATGTGGTCTACATGAGTTGCTGAAATAGTATGTGGCCTGTTTAAATGTTGTAATATTGCTGAGGGTCTTCTAACTTTATGCTTATCATTCCCAGATTTTCATTCATGTCATATAATAAGCCTTAAATCAGATCTTAAAGGGGCATTGCACTTTTGCCACTGACTTGTCACTGCTGCACATCTATTTCTTTAATAATCTTCAATGGATAGGAACTAAGACTTGAACTTGTGTTTCAGAATTGCAAGATATTCTCCCAGGGATCATCAACCAACTAGGTATGATGCAATTATGTTTATTTTTCTCACATTTAAATCATAATTTTTTTGATCTAATAGTTCCATATTACTATTTGTCGGCTACTCGTATTTTAAGACCCTAGTACAAAAAAATTGCTACTTGTGCTTGCTAACCTTAGGCTTTTTGTCTTTACTAGTTAACTGATGTTAAATATTTCTTAAATGTGCCTTGAATATCTAATTGGACTGTATATTGTAGTCTAGTCAATCCAATTTTTCCATTATTTTTGGATTTGGAAGTGGGTTAGAGTTTGCTTGCTTAGATGAGTTTGAGAGGCTTTCTCTCGAGGGGAGTTTGAGGAGGAGGAGATTCTTGAGGCTCTTAGGGTGGGAGAGGGTGATAAGGTTCTTGGGTCTAATGGGTTTACTATGGCTTTCTTTCAAAAATGTGGGTTTACTGTGGCTTTCTTTCAAAAATGTTGGAGTGCGCTGGATGGTGATATTATGGTTTTTTTTTTTTTGGGTAGATTTTCATAGACAACGTGTCTTCTCTTAATGCCACTTATGTTTGATCCCTAAGAAGACCAATGCTATCAATATTAAGGACTTTTGCCCAAGTCTTGTGGGTAGCCTATAGAAAACTTGGCTAAGGTGTTGGCACATTGACTTAGTAGTATTCTGGGTAAGCTCATTTCTAACTCTCAGAATTCCTTTGTTGGAGGGAGACAGATCCTTAATTCGGTTTTGATTGCCAATGAATGCTTTGATAGTAGAGTGAGGAGTGGTACTCTTGGTATGATTGTTATGTTGGATATTGAGAAGGCTTATGATCATGTGAATTGGAATGCCTTATTTTATCTTATGGAGAGGATGGGTTTTGGGGAGAGGTGGGGGGAGATGGATGAGTGCTTGTATTACTACAGTTAGGTTCTTTGTTCTTATCAATGGATCTACAGAGGGTATTTTTGGTAGTTCATGTGGTCTCTATCAAGGGGATCCCCTGTCACCACTCTTATTTCTCTTGGTAATGGAGGTGTTGAGCAGGTTGTTAAATAGAACAGAGGAGGGCAGTTTTCTTTTGTGGTTTTCTATCTAGGACCCATATGCAAGGGGGCTTGAATATTTCTCATCTCCTTTTTTCTGATGATACTATATTGTTTTGTGATGCTTCCAGGGAACAATAATAATTATATGTTCGGATGGTGTTGATCTTCTTTGAAGCTATCTCGGGCTCGAAAGTTAATGTTGGCAAGAGTAAGATTGTTCTAGTAGGTGAGGTAGGGAATCTGAATACCCTGGCTCATTTGCAATGTTGTAGGGTGGGTAGCCTGCCTATGACTTATTTGGGTATGCCGCTTGTGGCTCACTATAAGGATGCATCAATTTGGAATCCTATTATTATAAAAATGGAGAAGAGGCTTTTTGGAAACCTTTATATTTATCAAAAGGCAAACTTACTGTGTAAAAAAGTACTCTTTCAAGTCTTCCTTCTTATTTTTTATCTTTGTTCACCATCCCTCAACCTGTGACGACTAGATTAGAAAGGATTCAGAGGAATTTCCTGTGTGGGAATTTTGAGGGAACTTTTAAATATCCATTTGTTGCTTGGAAAAAGGTTTGCATGCCAGTGGAGATTGGTGGTTTGGGGATCCAGAAGATTGGGTTGTTTAACCAAGCCTTGCTTGGAAATTGGTTATGGCGTTTTGGGAAAGAGAGTAACAGGTTATGGAGACAGGTTATAGTAACCAAATATGGTGTGGCTGGAGGGGGTAGTGTACTAGAGGTGTGAGAGGGACTCATGGATGCGGGATGTGGAAGAACATTAGGGCTGGTGCAGAGAGCTTCTTTGGATGGTAGGGTATGATGCAGGGGAGGGTCAACGCATTCGGTTTTGGCATGATCCTTGGTATGGGCATACTCCTCTCAAGGAACTCTTCCCATATATGTTTGCATGTTCTTTGTCTAAAGAAGAGTGGATTTCTAACTTGGTTATTTCTGCATCAGAAGGGGAAAGGAGTTGGAATTTACAATTCTGTCGAGCTATTCATGATTGGGAGTTGGAGGGTGTATGTTCTCTTTTTGAGATTCTTTATTCCAATATGCTGAGGGTTGAGGGGGATGATAACCTGACTTGAAGTTGATTTGGTCTAGTGTGTTTGATGTGCACTCTTATTATTTATTCTTGTATGGTTCTCTCACTGATGATTTTCCTTGGGAGAGCATGTAGTGTGTAAACGTACCTAAAACGGTATCTTTCTTTTTATGGGAAGCAGCATGGGATGGGATACTTACCATTGATAATCTTGTTAAGAGAGGCTGGTCCTTTGTTAATAGGTGTTGTCTGTGTCGTTGTGTAGGGGAATCTGTGGACCATCTTTTGCTACTCTATCATTTTGCTTATGCTTTATAGAGTGAAATTTTTTGGTGTTTGGGATCCAGTGGGTGATGCCAAAGTCAGTTGTTTCTCTCCTTTTTGCATGGAGGAATTAGTTCAGAAAGTATCAGTCAAATATTTGGATTATGGTTCCGGGGTGTCTAATGTGGTTAGTTTGGCAGGAACTATTTGAAGATAAAGAGAAATGTCAATAATTTGGTACTCTATTTCAGTGTCTTGAGTTTGGGGGTATACACAATGTATTTCCATTCATGCTTTTCTTCATTCTATTAGTTTTACTCCTTGAGTTTATTGTATTCATTTCTAGTTCAGAGTGTTCATCATCATGAACACTTTGAAATTTTTTATCAATAAAATCTCTATTACCTATCAAAAAGAATTACCAAGTTACGCATGCACCCAGTGCCTGTTCTGGAAGTTTTGACATGATAATTTGTAAGTAGATGCTAGTTGCAATAGAGAAAAATATGAAACCAGGGCATTGACATCCACTACAAAAAGGAACAATTACAGTAGAGAAAAGCATGAAAAACCAGGGCATCTACAGGAACTTTATTGTCTGTTATCCATTTCCAATGAAGTCAAAATCCCCAAGATCCAATTGCATAGTCTTCTTTCTGAATTTTAAAAATCAAAGGTGGTAAATCTAAATGATAAAATCTTCAGCTTTTGACTATTGATTTTTAAACAATGAGATTTTATGGTTTTCATTTCAAAATCCTGCAAGAAGTTGCTGGTGGATGTGTTCAAATGCTGGCAATGGCTCAGGTTCGTGTGGGTTTGAGTCAGATTTTAATCCTGACTTCAGAAAAAACTACTCAAATCTGGATTTGACCTTTTTATGCAAGATTTATGTATGTATTCTCTTAAGGCTAAATGCTGCTAGCTTGAGCTCTGAAGGTTTATTCTGTAGAATTATAGCCTTGTTTAAATTTGGTCCATTTCGACATGAAATGCAAATCTAAAGGCTATACAGCAGCAAATATTTAAGTCTTATGCTTTTTTTCCTACTTGACTCTGATCAAATGACTATTTTTATTTGACTCTTTTTCCTGAGCTAGCAGATTACTTTCTTCTTTGAATGTTTGTCTAGCCCCACTGAGAAACACACACACTTGCACACGTGCAACATGCAACCCAAACCAGTAACATTTGAAAAAGGGAAAGAAATCCCCTTGCCCTAATGAATGAGAGAGAGATGAAATGAAATATACATCTGTTTTGACTGTGAATTATCTTAACATACAATGTTTTTATGAGATAAGAAAATGACCCTTGGAAAGTTCATG